>NC_068366.1:63833213-64052091 GCF_020536995.1 Dreissena polymorpha | reverse complement strand
ATTTGTTTATTCCGCTGTGTTTTGAATGAAATGGAAACTTTGGTTTGTTCAATATGTTAATGGCCGATGAAAATGACAAGCAATATTTTTGATTGCAAAATGTTGTATGTGCAATGCTAATATATAACAACTACGTAATTATCATGCAAATAGCTGTCATTTTAATTCTGCATGCTGAATTGCATTGTTTATTTTATATCTGATAAAAATACTGATTCTTAGGTTACTTTATAAGTATGTTACTATTTTGCATGCTTACATGTTATAGGTAGTTAATTATAAAGTAATCCTTGTTTTGGTGGTATTATAATGTATAGCAGCATTTGTTCTACGAAAGTGCATGCGTGTTGCATCATATGAACTTTGTTTTCTTTAACTATTCAGGTTATTTTATATAATTATGAAATTAACTATGTATTATGGCCCTGTGGCCTGACTGCAAATAAATATTCGTATTTGTATACAGTTTTTGTAATGTGATGTATGGTGGTATCATGTTGTTTCACTTTTTGATCAATATAACTATTATGCATACAATGTGTTATTATTCTTACCTCAAAGGAGCCATATCAATACAAATTACAACTTTCCTTCAAGTGAACAGGTTGACACGAGTGACTGGTGTATCGGGCATATCTAGGTTTTAAAAATGACAATGAGATTTACTATACGGTTAAACATTGTTATAACTGGTGACACGATTACAAGCGGTACATTTACCGGTAGTTTCATAAAATGTTACATAAATTTCATGTGCCATATCAAGTACATCGATAGTTCGCATACCCATGTTCAAGTAATATCTATTACAAGGAGAACAATTGTACCCTTAGTTGGCATAGTCATGTTCAAGTGAACAATGTCGCAATGCGTGATATCATTCAAGCGTCACGTGTATCGGTGGGTTTATATACGCATATTCAAGAGATCCATGTCGCATGCGTGACATAACAAGCGCCACGTGTACCAGTAGTTTGTATTACCCATGTTCAAGATACATAACGCACGTGTGATATCAATTACAAGCGGTACATGTACTAGTACTTTGATATAAATGACGAGCGTCACTTGTAACGGCGGTTGACATACGCATGCCCAAGAGATCCATGTCGCCTGAGTGATGTTCATGGCAAGCGTCACGTGTACCGTTAGTTGACATACGCATGCTCAAGAGATCCATGTCGCCTGCGTGATGTTCATGACAAGCGTCAAGTGTACCGATAGTTGACATACGCATGCACAAGAGATCCATGTCGCCTGCGTGATGTTCATGGCAAGCGTCACGTGTACCGTTAGTTGACATACGCATGCTCAAGAGATCCATGTCGCATGCGTGATATTAAAGGGGCCTTTTCACAGATTTCGGCATTTTTTTACGTATTCATTAAATGCTTTAAATCGATAAATGTAAACATTGGATCGTAAAAGCTCCAGTAAAAAATCAAGAATAAAATTTAAAAAAGGAAAAGAACATTGCCCGGACCAGGTTTCGAACCAGTGACCCTGGAGTCCTGAAGTAAAAACGCTTTAGCCTACTGAGCTATTCCGCCGAGTACATATTCGTAAAGTATTTTATACCTTATATAAGCAATCTTCGTAGTTTCGCCAAATTTAACGACAAAACAGAACTCTCCAAATTATTCAATCGTTTCGCGTTGCAACGCTTTATAATTTTTAGGTTTTAAAATCGTCAAAAGATGCATATAATGGCTATATTAGACCATGGTAAATGTTCAGTATTACTGTTTCCTCACAAATATCATAACTAAAACGAAAATTTGCGAATCTGAAACAACTTTTTTCAATTTTGTCAATTTACCAAAGCGTGAAAAGATCCCTTTAATGGCAAGCGTCACGTGTACCGTTAGTTGACATACGCATGCCCAAGAAATCCATGTCGCCTGCGTGATATTAATGACAAGCGCCACGTGTACCAGTAGTTTGTATACCCGTGTTCAAGATACATAACACACGTGTTATATCAATTACAAGCGGTACATATATAGCCTTGTTCAAGAGATCGGTGTCGCCTGTGTGATAGAAATGTCAAGCGCCACGTGTACCTTTAGTTGGCGTACCTTTGTTCAAAAAATCCATATCACATACGCGATATATCAAGCGTCACGTGTACCGGTAGTTGGTGTTACCATGTTCCAGAGATCCATGTCGCCTGTGTGATAGTAATATCAAGCGTCACGTATATCTTTAGTTGGCGTACCCTTGTTCAAGACATCCATGTCACATACGTGATATTAATATAAAGCGTCACGTGTACCGTTAGTTGACATACGCATGTTAATGAGATCGATGTCGCCTGCGTGATATTAATGGCAATCTTCATGTGTAGGGGTAGTTGACATACGCATTATCAAGAGATCCATGTCTCCTGAGTGATGTTCATGGCAAGCGTCACGTGTACCGTTAGTTGACACACGAATGCTCAAGAGATCCATGTCGCCTGCGTGATATTAATGGCAAGCGTCACGTGTACCGTAAGTTGACATACGCATGCTCAAGAGATCCATGTCGCCTGCGTGATATTAATGACAAGCGCCACGTGCACCAGTAGTTTGTATACCCGTGTTCAAGATACATAACACACGTGATATACCAATTACAAGCGGTACATGTACCGGTAGTTTGTATAGCATTGTTCAAGAGATCCATTTCGCATCTGTCAACTTCATGAGAGTGCCAACCGAGATGTTTGATGAGATTCTCGCACGAGTGAGCCAAAGGATAACGAAACAGCGCAACAACTACAGACGTCCAATTGAACCAGGGATGAAGCTATCAATTGCGCTGCGGCATCTTGTGTCTGGTTCAAAGTACCGTGATATGCGATTCGGCTGGAGGGTACCCCACAACACTATTTCTCTTCTCGTGCTAAAAATAAGTACCGCTTAATTTACTATAGTGTTAAAATAAATTTAAAAAAAGGCTTCTGTTAGTCATTTTAATATTTTTATATATTTTAATGTCTACGTCTAGCATCAGTTTATATGAATTGCATTGTGTTAAGTTATTGGTATAGGATAAAGGCAAATAGATGAGGGCGCGCATTACAACACTAACCTTCTAAATTGTATAATGTAATTAGTACTGTCTTGTGCGCATATCTTGAAATGCACACAGTTATAAGAACATTTTATGAAGTAGTATATTTTTACTTTATCATCCACTCGCTAAAAGTCATGGATTATCTACTACATGTGTCATACACTTATAATCCACGCGAGCTTATTATACTGTTATCTTTTACGCGTCAGGTCTGTAGAGCAGTCATAGATGAGTATGCTGACGAGGTGATGTCGTTGCCAACAACAGCTGCCGATTGCACGCGAATAGCGGACGGCTTCAGGGACAGCTGGAATATCCCCCATACTCTTGGTGCTATTGATGGCGAACATATTGCTTGCAAATGTCCACCAAGATCCGGGTCTACGTATTTTAATTACAAGAAGTACTTAACCGTTGTCCTGCTAGCCCTGTAGGATTCTGAGTACAAGTTCGTCTGGGCTGACATTGGAGGCCGTGTTGCTGCATCCGATGCACAGTTGTGGAACGATTCCGACCTGAAGGCAGCAGCTGAGAACGGAGACCTTAACCTGCCAGAACCTGAAGTTTTGCCACATGATTCTGAGGATGTGCCCTACTTTTTCATCGTTGTACGTTGTACGTTGGTGTTCGGTACTTTTCCGTTTCTCTCACGTTGGGCGAACGTTTTGTCCGGTACTAATGCATTTCACTGCCGTTTTATCCGGTAGAAGTCCTTTACTCGCACAGTCATATCCGTTAGCCGACCGTTAATTATCAGGTACATTTCCGTTAAACGTTCGTTTTTTCCCGTTATAGCACCGGTACTTGTGCGGTAATTGTGTGTTTCCTACGCTTCACACACCGTTTGCGAGAATCTTGAGCGGCAAAGCAGGTAATTTCATCAACGGATAATCAAAATCTGCATTTTTGTGCGTTTTTTCTACGTTGCATATTCGTAAGTCGGTCTGACCGGGCCTTGTAATTTTGTAATTTGCTCAATTCGTTTCTATCTAAAATCATTACCCATATAAATCGCGTCTATTCGACGTTAACCGGTTTCATAATAACAAAACACATTTCACAATGTATAGGCTCAAACAAACTTGGAATACTTAGGGAAAACGTAGAGCAAAATAGGAGGTAGCTTCACCCAGCTCCTTTTTTTTTTGGTTCATCGCTCCTGTCCCTTTAAGGCATCAACATTGAAATGATGAATATCCTCCAAACTTTAATTAATTTTGTCAAGTATTCGATAACAAACACTCACGAAGCACATTTGCTTACACCTGTAATTAAATACATTTTACTTACAAATACCCTTGATATAACACATAATCAGAAATGTCATCGTCTGTTCCGAATTTCCACACTGCTCACTTCTTTAGCAGCACCAGGCACCTTTTGGGATCCTAGATCTTTCCATTGGTATACTTTTGACTGTGTAGTACCATTTGCATTTCAATTTTCTTGTGGATGTATCATCAGCTACGAAAACTTAGTTTTCTATACGGTGTCAAGCGTTTGGGTATGTAGGAAGTTCGTCAGAAACGGTTAATGACGCTATTTTTGCATTGATACTTCATGCTGCCAAGCAATGACTGTATGCATACAGACACATCCTTAAACTCTATATCTACATGCGTGTACGAGTACTTTAAAACCACAGCTCTTCTTAATATTCGCACAATAGTGTACTATAAAATAAATAATCTTATTATGTATCCCTGATTTGAAGTAATCTAAGACCAGAGCACATTTTCACCAACATTTCAAGTTGAAATAATAGACTCGTACTTATATTTTACAAGCAAAAAAAAATTCTGTAGGTATCAAATTATGTTCAAATAATGAAGTGTTCTCTGTCTAGTTCTCCGTATATTGAATGCGATTGTTTTACGATAAGAATACCTAATAGGTCAAACGCTTTTCCATTGCCTTTCTAAAGTCCCAGTCTTACACAGAGCAAAATTCATTTAGACAACTATCTGATTGGAATAATTTTAGGTTCATGAGGATCAATGTTGACACCAGTACTTCCTTCAACATTCAGATTTACAAAAAGCCTTATTCGTTTAATTTCTTGTTTCATAAAATACATAGTTTTGATGATTCATAAAGAGTCATTTTGATGTAAACGTCGTATTTCTTAACACTTTAGTGTGAAATTCATGAAACAACAAGATATTTGTTTGTCAGAAACACTATCAGTACGTCCCCTTCTGTGCCGCTTTGAAGCTATATATTTGACCTTGACCTTTCACCACTCAAAATATGCAGCTCCATGAGATACACATGCATGCCAAATATGAAGTTGCTATCCTCACTATTGCAAAAGTTATGGCAAATTGTTAAAGTTGGAGCAAACCAACCAATCAACCAACCAACCAACAGGGCAAAAACAAATATATGGAAGTTATGTATTAAATAATAATAACAATACAGTGTTGTTGTTTTGTCATTTATTAAGTATACAGATCATTGCAAGATTCTGATGGCTTTTCTTGAAATGCATCACCAGCCGTCTGGAACACTGAAAAAAAGGCAATGTATACTCTGTTAAGTTATGGTGAAAAACAAATTATTTGCATTTTTTGTACAAAAATAAATTAAAAAGGCTCACATTATACTGCAAGCAATTCATAAGTTGCCTGCTGGTGACCCCCCCCCCCCCCCCAACATCATTAACAATAGTGCATTGTCTGTATATTACCATCAATTCAAGATTGTATGATTCAATCTCAATGGTTTGTTTTGGTTAAAATTGGTACAATGAATCATATTTATTTTAAGCTAACTCACATGCAATAGTTACTGAGAAACGGCTCCGAATGGAAAAAAAATCTTAAATGTCAGTCTAATAAGGGGCCATAACTCTTGAGCTATGAAGGTATAAATCATTATAATGTCAGGGTCAAAAGTATTTTATGTGGTGTGTTTGTGTTGAAAGTGTTTACAGATCCATGGAAGTGTTAGCGATATGTAGAAAGAATTATAAGCATTCTACAACATGTGTCATCACTTTCAGACTCTACCTGGGACATTTCAAAGGTTATCCATCACTGAAATGAATGTAATAAGTTGAAAAAAGGCTATATTTAAGGTAATAAAAAATATATTGGTACATAATTTGAACCAAACTTCTCAGGCAGTTTCTAATAATTGACTTTAATCAAAGGTTTACCAAAAATGGAATTTTTTTAACAAACAAAAAAGGCATGCCATGGCTAAACTATTAATTAAATCTTACCTACCATAGTGATTTTATTTACAAATGATCAAAGAAATGAGTGAAAATATATACTGTCTATGCTCACAAGTGAAATAAAATCGCTACCAGAACCAACACATTTTCACTTTATTTCATGACTCTGAACAAATTGTATACTATTATAGTTCTTGAATACATTCATATTGGCGAATTTGGCAAGAACCAGAATGAAATGTCACTTTGATTTTCAAAAATTTGATTCTTGAATCATATAAGATTTGTTAAAGGGCATATTGACAGCTAAAACGGAATTTTATTCTCTGAAATAAATGTATGCGTTAATATGAACTTATTTATATGTTTCTTAAAGCACAGACCTTGCTTTATATATTGTAATTATGTACATTACTAATTAACAAGAGCTGTCAGAGGACAGAGCGCTCGACTATTCAAGTGCTTGACAGTATAACGTAAGCCATCATGGAGAGGGGGGTATAATGTGTGTGTGTGTGGTCATTTAATAGATATTTCAAAAAAAGAAAAAAAGAAAAATTTGAGGGGGGGGGGGGGGGGGGGGGGAGTCAAGGTCATTCAAAAGTCAAGGTCAAATTCAACTTGCCAGGTACAGTACCATCATGATAGTAAGAAAGTATTTGAAGTTTGAAAGCAATAGCCTTGATACTTTAGAAGTAAAGTGGATCTAAACACAAAATTTAACAAAATATTCAAAGTTACTAAGACAAACAAGAATATCAGTGAAACTGATGGATGCTCCCTGATGATGCGCTTTGTCAATGTATGTGTTAATAAACACCTAAAAAATCTATTATTAGCCTCGGTGAACTTGACCCAGTGACCTCAAACCTCATCAAAAGGTAGAGGTCCATGCAAGGTACCTACATGCCAAATATGAAAGAGATCGGTAAAGTATTGAAGGCGCTATGAGAAACGGTAGCAAAAGTGTGACAGAAGGAAGTCTATTATTAGCCTCGGTGACCTTGACCCCAGTGACCTCAAGCCTCATCAAAAGGTAGAGGTCCATGCAAGGTACCTACATGCCAAATATGAAAGCGATTGGTTAAGTATTGAAGGCGCTATGAGAAACGGTAGCAAAAGTGTGACAGAAGTAAGGAAGTAAGTAAGTAAGGAAAGACAAACTGGCAACTATATGCTCCACCGAAAAAGGGGCCATAATTCTGTCGCAACGCTTATTACAGTTGTCTGATCTTGTTTATAGATTGGGATCATGTTGGTAAAGAAGTACGCAAAATTTGAAAGCAATATGTCAAAGGACATAGAAAATATTTGAGGTTGTACGCAATTTTTAACATAGATTTATCAATAATATTCATATTCTAAGTGAAAAAAGGGCCATAATTCTTACAAAAATGCTTGATTCAGTTGTCTGCTCTTGTTTATAGATTGGTGTCATGTTGGTAAAGAAGTATGCAAAATATAAAAGCAATATGTCAAAGGACATAGGAAATATGTGAGGTGGTACGCAAACTTTAACATTCCAACGCTCACGGTAACGCCGACGCCGGGGTGAGTAGGATAGCTCCACTTTATATATATATATATATATATATATATATAGTCAAGCTAAAAAAAGTTATCCCCACGAAACTTTTTGTGGGCGCAGGAAATCGTAGTAGTATTAACATATCCAGCTATGGGCATGCTCACTGACCATAATGAATAATGGAACAGTAGTTTTGTGTAGAAAATATTCATTAAGATTGTGAATGTTGTGGGCAAGATTTCGATCCCCATAAGCACTAAGACCATAATGTAATAATATTTTTTTGGCCCTTCACTAATCTTTTTAAACGATTTCATCAATGTTCCTTATACATGTACATTTATTTTTCATAAAAATCGGACATGTGGAATGTTGAATATTTGCCATTGCATAGAGAAAAACCATTGACATGCCCCCTTAAATTGATTGCAGAAAAAGTTGTAAACCAAAAACAAATAATAACAAAGAGCAGTGAAAAAAATTGGCCATTATTAATTTAATTTCAAAGAACAATGAAAATTTAAGGCAACAAGAGCTGTCAGAGGACAGCGCGCTCGACTATTCGAGTGCTTGACAGTATAACGTAAGCCATCATGGAGAGGGGGTATAATGTGGGTGTGTGGTCATTTTATAGATGATATTTAAAAAAAAAAAAATAATAAAAATTGTTGTCTTTTTTTTTTTTAGGGGGGCGGGGGGGGGGAGGAGTTCTGGGGTGGGGCATGGGGGATGGTTTGGGTGGAGCCCATTGTGGTATGTCAGGTAAGTGTTGTTTTGTCAAAGTATGAATCAAATGTGATCATAAATCCCCTCCGATGAAACCGGTAGGGGACAATAATGAGCGGATACAAATTTAAAGGATAGAACTGAATGTTCAAACCTTTTATCTTGTTTGAACCTGATTGGTTTTGCAAATCGCATTAATTAATAGTGGTGAGCATTGGTGTTTTGTTTCTTGGTACAATGAAACGGGATATGTGATTTACTAAGAAGAATCAAAATCATAATGTGGCAAATGAATATTTATCTTCAAGTGTGAGTGATGCCAAATCCAAACTCTGCATATTGAAACAATATGGTCACCATTTGAGTGAGATTTAAAAGAAATATTTCTTAGTGGCCTAGGACCTTTGACCTGAAAGTATAAATTCAGCATATAACCTGATTGTAGCGAGTTGTTGAATGAGCTTTCTTGCATATATACTGGTATGTGAAAATTGAGTATTAAGTGTGACTTTGACCATGAGACGAGTTATTCCAAACCTAAGCTTTCCATTTTGGCTCGTTATGCATTTATACTTCACATTGCACCCTCTTTCAATTACCTTGAAGACTCTCGTCACACCTTGGGGAGGTTGCTGCTGGGAGATAATTTTTAGGTCCAGGAAGCGCTCGGAAGCAGCCTGTTATGGAGAGAAGAGTATTGGGGTTTATGGTGAGAACTGTGAGTGTCATTCTTTTGTACAGTTGTAGTGGCAGCCATTGTGTGAATACTCATGTAATCACTCTCACTTAAGTATCAATAGCTAATTATATATATTTATATCATTCGGAAACCATTTTACTGCTTCAGGTCACTGTGACCTTGACCTTTGACCTAGAGACCTGGAAATCAAAAGGGGTCTTCTACCAGTCATGATCAATGTACCTATGAAGTTTCATGATCCTAGGCTTAAACTTTCTTGAGTTATCATCCGCAAACCATTTTACCGTTTCGAGTCACTGTGACCTTGACCTTTGACCTAGTGAACTGATAATTGAAGGGGTCATTTGCCAGTCATGATTAATGTACCTATGCGTTCTTGAGTTATCATCCGGAAACCATTTGATGGACGGTCTGACCGACATGTGCAAAACAATTAACCCCCTCTTCTTCGAAGGAGGGCATAATAAATTAATTTTGTTCAATCTATCTATTTATCCATTAAAAAGTTCACACTTTCAAAACAAATATAATACAAACTTGGTCATCAACAATAATAAAATACCCCTGCTGTCCCTGTGAATGTTAATGAGCGAGGATCAAGGAATCAAGACCATTACTCTTGGATGTGAAATCAATGCAAATAAAAATTGTGTTTTGAAAATCTTCTTTTCATGCTGATCACATATTTACAAGTTTGAATGGATAGACAAATCCACAACAGACCAACCAACATACAGACTCCAATATACCAGGAATAACCCCACATACCGCATTGACACAGAATATTTTGCATGCTGTCTTCACAAGATAAGAAAAACATATTTACATGTTTGGCGATTTTAAGAGTTATTATGCAATTGTGACCTTGACCTCAGAGATATCGACAATTCTTTGGCATGACACACCGTTCAATGATGGTAAACAAATGTGCATTTTTTTTGTTTAATCTCACAATGAATGACATAGTTATGGCCCAGATAAACTCACAACCAAACTTAGATAGATATTCAGTCACTATTTATTCCAAAAATTTGTGTTGAAAGCCTGTCGACAGGTGTCGCAAGCCAGTGTTATAGGACCTAAAGTCAAAATCAATGTGACCTAATTTTTCGGCCCGGCATGGCCCACGTTTGAAGTTGGCCTAGAGATCATCTAGATTAAACTTCTGACCAAGTTTGGAGAAGATCGGATGAAAACTACTTGAATTAGAGAGCAGATACCATACTGAATGCTAAAAAACGCACAAAGTGACCCTGTGACCTAGTTTTTAGTCCGGCATTGCCCATGTTAAAACTTGGCCTAGAGATCATCTAGATAAAATTCTAACCAAGTTTGGTGAAGATTGGATGAAAACTACTTAAATTACAGAGCGGACAGCATGATGAATGTTTTAAACGCACTAAGTGACCCCGTGACCTAGTTTTTGACCCGGCATGACCTATATTCAAACTTGACCTAGACATCATCTACATACAACTTATGACCAAGTTTGGTGAAGATCCAATAAACACCTTGAATTAGAGAGGGGACACTTAATACAGAGCCATCGACAGACAGACAAGGTCACTCCTATATACCCCACTATACTATGTTTCTGGGGATATAATAGCAAATAATCAAGAAATATAAAACAAGATAATCTTGATAATAATAATTAATACTCAAGCAACAAACATATGAACCAGGTATCGCATTGTGGAGCACTAACCAGTTTTTACTGCGGAAGACGACAAGCTTCATTCTGTGTGTGATGGGCGGTTGGGAACCATACCCTTCAATATGAAAACTTGCCAGCTTCTAAGTGTTCCACACAGAGGTCAGCACCTTCACTGTCTCCAGCTCAATCTCTAGGTACACCTACCTATATATGCAAAAATCAATTGAGTGAAACCACTAGTTTGATTATCCATTAGATGCATTCTTGATCAAACATTAGAGCAGTAGTACCCGTGTGATTTACAATATGGGTATTTTTACTGGATGCTGTAAAAATAACAGTTTGCTTTTGTTCACGTCAATGACCATGATAACACATTAATGGCTATAAAAGAAATAATGAAATTAGCTGAACAAACGCGAGTTATCAACAACCTATGGCATAACTAGCAAAACCATCAGTACAGTTTACAAAAAAAAATGCTTCTTTTGAAAAATGGGTTGTTTGTACAGTAACTGTAACACTATTTACTTACTTACAGTTTCGTTTCACATTCATATGCATTTTCTAAATTTTGGCATTTAAATTACATAAAAAATATGAGTGAAAATAGTTTCATGCATCGTCAGTTTTAAACAAGAGTGCCAAACTGTCACAAGATATGCCCTTTCGAAGGTTTTGGACACCATGCTCAATGCTTGAAATGCACTAAGTGACCTCGAGACCTAGTTATTGACCCGGCATGACCCATATTTAAACTTGACCTAGATATCATTTAGTATAACATCTGACTAAATTTGGTGAAGATCATATGAAAACTACTTCAATAAGAGAGCGGACACCATGCTAAATACTTGAAATGCAATATGTGACCTTGTGACCTCGTTTTTGACCCTGCATGACCCATATTCCAACTTGACCTACATATCATCTAGACACAACTTCTGACCAAATTTGGTGAAGATCGGGTGAAATCTACTTCAATTAGAAAGCAGACACCATGCTAAATCCTTGAAATGCACTAAGTGACCTCGTGACCTAGTTTTTGACCCGGCATGACCCATATTTTAACTTGACATAGATATTGTCTAGACACAACTTCTGACCAAGTTTGGTGAAGATCGGATGAAAACTATTTAAATTAGAGAGCGGACACTGCTGTGGACGCCGTCCGCCAAGGGTGAAACTATAATACGTCCCGTTTTTAAAAACGGGCGTATAAAAAAAGGAGAGCATAAGATTTGGCTGTGTGAGAGGGTGTTTTGCTGCGTAAATGCGCGACTCTCACGCTGAATGCCCGATACTTGACAGGCGCATGAATGTTGATGCAAACTACTTCAATTAGAGAGCAGACACCATGCTAAATCCTTGAAATGCACTAAGTGACCCCGTGACCTAGTTTTTGACCCGGCATGACCCAAATTCGAACTTGACCTAGATATTGTCTAGACACAACTTCTGACCAAGTTTGGTAAAGATCGAATGAAAATTATTTGAATTAGAAAGCGGACACGAAAAGTGTGACAGACTGACAGACAGTGCGAAAACTATATACCCCCTTTTCTTCGAAAGGGGGCATAAAAATAACTTATCCATAGACATCGGATGTATTTTGTAATGGGAATGCTTTGGAGATTACCATAACATTCTGTGCACACGTAAAACCTTTATGAAGAATCCTCAACATTAAAGATTTATTAATATTTTTGAAAATTAAGCAAACATTCATTTTTTTCCATGAAAGCATTACAATTATGGCTTTTTATAAGTATAATATGATGTATGAAATAGTTTTTTTCTTTTTAATTTTAAGTTAATGTTGAACCATTCAATCACTTTAAAAACATTGCAAGTTATTGCATTTCCACAAAGCAAATGAATCTTAGCAGGTAAATTCAATGAATTTATCATTGGTACCCCCAGCTGATAATTTTAAAAATCTGTATAGAAGTTCACCAGATGATGTTTTATGCAAAATATGTATGTTCGCACTGCAGTTTTTGAGAAGAATATTTTTAAGTGTTCATTATATATATATTATAGAAGGAAAACAAATTTGATCCGAGGGTGGGGCAAATATGATCCAATGATACTTGAACAATCTTGGTGAAGGTCCACAAGATGAACTTTCATGCCAAATATCTTTGCTCTAGGCCTTGTGATTTATGAGAAAATTTTTGTTTTTGAGGTTTTTTAATATACTAATAAGGAAATTACATTTCCCTCCCCAGTGGGGCAATTTTGACCCCAGGAACATAGTTTGAACAATCATGGTACAAGTCCCACCAATTAACCTTTGAACTCTTAAGTGTAATCTTGAGTTTGGAGATTTTGACGTAATTCATTCTTATGACACACCGTCGAGTGATGGTGAACAAATGTGCTTAATGATTTTAAAATCTTACAATGAATGACACAGTTATGGCCCGGACAAGCTCATTTATGGCCATTTTTTACTTTTGAACTAAAAGTGTGACCTTGACCTTCGAGATTTCGACATTATTCCTTCCCATGCAACACCGTCAAATTATGGTGACACATGATTTTAAATTGAATTTAATTCTGACAATGAATGACATAATAATGGCCCAGACAAGGTCATTTATGGCCATTTTTGACATTTGAACTCAAAGTGTGACCTTGACCTTTGAGATATTGACGTTTTCTTGAGCAGTGACCGGCCGTGTCATGATTGTGAACATTTATTGTAAGTTATTTGAAATTCCTCCAATCAATAACAGACTTACGCTCCAGACAAGCCTAACCCGGACTTTCATACTGACGGACTGATCCACATACACCAAACCGCCAACTGTGACAAATATGTCGAGCTCTCCATAAGTGGGCTCGACAAAAAATCGACTTGCCCACAGGTAAAGGTCCACCACACAATGTTTCATGCTAAATATCTCAGCCCAAGGCCTTGCAGTTTCAGAGTAGATTTTTTAAGTTTTTCCTTTTGGTTGCCAGGGCAACAAGGATTTCATGGAAAACAATTCTTGGAGCAACATTGAAGGAGCTTCATGCCAGGAATATTCCTGCCAGTTTCATCAAGCTTTGTCCAAAGGTTTAGTAGGAGATATTGTTTAAGTAAAAATGTTGACATATAGACACACATCGCAAAACAGACAAAGACCAGCAACAATAACTCAAGTTGAGCTATAAAGGGTACATCTCTGAAATGACTAAATCATCCTGATGACTCTTATGCAAGAACCACTGAAAAATGATAACAAATTTGATCTAATTTGAATTTCACTAAATTCATACACCAACATATGCAGACAGAAATTTGACATTTTCAATCAATTAAGGGGCCATAACAGTTTAATTTTACAATGGCTTCAAGGCCTTTCCCCAATTTGGAATGTCAAAATGAACTTTTGCATTATAGTTTATCTGTCTTCAAGGTAACAATCTGGTAAAAATATTATACATAAGACAAGTCGGTCAATTAACAGGCGAACAGCTTTGTTGTATACTTAAATAAACCCAATTTTAATGCCTATTAACTTCAAGTTTCATTCAATTCTATGCAATTGCTACTGAAAAACAACTCTGGTCTGAAAAGTAATGTAGGGTTATCTTTTCGAATCAATACTAGGCTTATTTATATTACATACCCTCAGGTTTGTATACTTGCCAGTTCAGGAGGCGTTATAGAGCGCTATCAGTTAAATGATTATTCCCCGAATATCTTTCAGGTGTGCCAGCTGGGGGCTCCTGGATCACCTTGATCGTTTTCACTACATGCTCACTCTCAGTGAAGTGGCGCTCCAGGTTTGCGTCCGTCAGGATGGCCGCACTCTCCTCTACCCTCCGAACAACCTCGCGACGGCTCTTATCCAGGCAGGTTGAGGTCAGGAAGCCTGTGAGAAGGAGATCGGCCGAAAAAAAAATAAAGCTAAACAAGCAAATTTGTTAAATTGATATCCCCCGCCAATATGCTTCTGGACACAAAAGTGTTATATTTGACACTCAAAAAAGCATTTTTTCAAGATACAAAGGGCCAAAACCCCGTAATTAACAGACTGTGTACAATGCCATTTGGCGTGCATCGTCCTCTTATCCATATATATACTCATACCAAGTTTCAATGAAATCGGCCAAAGCACTTTAAAGATATGGCTCTCGACACAAAAGTGCTGGACGGACGGAAAGATGGACGGAAGAACAGACAGAAAGACGCCAACGCCAAAACATTAATAAGTAGATGTCCAAGAAGAATGAATAATTTACATAAATCAAATCCTAAGTTTACGCTTACATTGTTCAATGTGCGGTTCTTGATTGCCGTTAGTGCATTCCGCACCGTCTTCAGCTGGTGAGTGGTGTTAAGGAACTGTCGTGGACCTCCATATGGCCCATCCACAACAGCATGTCACTCAACACCACTCCTTCCAAGTAGCCAGACAGGGCCAGGAACCGGTTGATCTTCATGTTGACCTCTTGTGTTTTTGACTCGTTTGCCAACCCACCTGGCCTGCTCCGCAGGAACATGTAGTCTACATATGAGTCAACGATTGAAACTGCAACAAGTATTATTGGATGATATTCTATGCTAGATGGTGAAATCGCATATAATTTAACTAACAACCAGTAATTCCAAAGTATTATAAATAAATAATATTTATCTTAAATTTTAATGTACTATATATTTCCTCACGGTTTTTAATATATATACATGTAACAATAATAATGACTATCAATTGAAATGTATATAATTAAAAAAAAATCTGGGAAAACAGGGCTTAATGCACCAAGTACTGGTTCTACCCCGAAAACGGACTCAAAACTTTACACTATATAAGCAATCCATATTGTTACTTGCAGCTTCTCCGACCATGCATCACCCTTGCATTGGGTTCCAGGCTCAGGCAGTATTTCGGCATTAGGAATGAAAAGTCCTCTTCCTCCTCCTCCTCATCCTCCACCTTCTCATCCTCCTATGCCGAGTCATCATGAGTGGCGAGTCTGCTGGTCACCTTTCCTGAAGTTTTCGCGTCCTGTAAATGACGTTTAAATGTAAAAGTTACAAATCGTTTGGTATGGTTTTGTATTAGACATTGATAGAAATATGAGAAATTAAATACAAAAACCACACGAACACAATTTAACACTTACTTTCCGGAAACGGCCCTCTTGTGTAAACAAAATTGAATGTCCCAGCCTCCATTTTGTGCTCCTGTTCTAGATGACGCAGCCGGTCAATCACCGACCGGTCGCACAGCCAGCAAGAGTAGTAATTCCTCGGCTTTGTCTTCTTCACTTTCCGACCGGTCTTAGCACGTGCCTCTGACATCAACGGCTTCATGGGGTCTGCCGTCAGCGCTTGCACCCAGCGAACGTGGTCTGTTACCCGGAGGTACACAGTCGTGTTGCCTTTTACCACGCAAATGGGGCATTTCCTTGGGATAGGCTTTGCGTTTGGTGTCTGAAATATTAGTTTGAAATGTGTACGAAGCAGGTGGCTATCAATATATATGATTCATTAAGAGATGATGAGATAACGGACCCAGTTAATTGATTGAAATAATGATTATGTGATTGAAGCTGTTATGCTAGGGTTATTATATACCGTCTTATAACGATTCAAGACTTGGCCAAAATAAGGCCCCATTCCCTCAACAAAAAAGTATTAATTTTTCCCCAGATAAAAATTCACCCGACACTCAAGCAAATTAATTGCCCTAGACCCAGAATTGTCAAGTTTAAAATGTTTAAAACTAAATAGAATTGTTATGTATTTAATTTGGCGGTGATTAAAAAAACATATTATATTGTTTCTCATGTTTGGTTTAAAGTCCAAATTTTTTTTTTAATGATGCCCTATTTCCCCCGCCTCAGGGTACAGGTATCATTAGGCATTCTGAATCAACATTTTCATCAAAAACAATGATTCTTCATTCTTTACAGGCTGGGGGATTAAATTTTTAGAAACAACAATAACCTTTCAAATCGCATACCAAACGTTAAGACTTTTTAAATGAAAATGTGGATTCAGAATGCCTAATGATTCGGAATACCTTGACAAACTGTACCGTTACCCCAAACCCTGAGGTAGCTGTGGCGTAAAGGATATGGTGTCCGCCTAGCAACCAGGAGGTCACGGGTTCGATCCCCACTGTGAAAACGTTCTTTAGATCTTCCCTATAGACACTAAGTACTGGTTCTAGGCACCGGAAACAAAATTTACAGCTTTTTCAAATAAGTCCTATGCAATCAAACTAAAATATACAGGTTTGAACTAAACCAGAGGGAGATCTCTGCATGATGCATGTTAGTCTTATTTATAAGACGCGCGAGATACTTTACCCATATAAAAAGTAGCTTAATATTTAAGAGCGTCAAAAATTTGGACTAGATGCATGTATGCAATATCCCAGTGTGACCCAAATTCGAAGGGTGTAAAGAATCGAATGTAATGGACCGAAATTCGACGATGTAACGGTTACATGAAGCAATATTTAGCAAATAATGAAAGAAATAATGAAATGTTTAATAGCAGAAAATAATAATTTTAAACTCGGCTGTATTACTTTGAAATGATTCAAAGACAATAATCATCCATTTAATCAATATAAATAGAACATCGTCGAATTTGGGGTGCGGTAGGATAATGTATGGTTTCCAGTATTTACTATGGGGAAGAACTATTGTTGGCAAAATATTTCACTTCAAGAATATGTTTGCGTATCAGATATCAAATATGTACAACACAAAACCAATACAATTGTGTTACTGTTATGAATAATACAATTTAAAAAAATGTTTTTTTTCTCCGTTTATTACTTTCACTGAATCGAAGGGTTAACAGAACCCAAGGCGAACATGATGTAGTGCGAACACAAGGCTACGGGTCGAAACCCATTAATAAAAATATATGCAATGACAACATAAGTATGGGGTCAATATACAAAAGATACCGTCTAATTATTTGGACACAAACCACAGTTTACCAACCACTCAAAATGGCGGCGACATCTACTTTCACTTTAACCATTTACTGCGCCCGCCACTGAGCATGCGCATACTTGGTTTTACATGCTATTTTTAGTTGGGCGACGGTGGACCATCGTCCATATGCCTTTAAACTGGTTCCCCGTTGAATATAACCGTTGACTATAATATACAACAGGTACAGGCTAATGTATCGGCGATTTTAATTGGATAACGCGAAGACCAATCAGAGCGTTGTTTATTACTGTCGGGAATTCATGACGTTAACGTTTATCCGCTAACATGCACGCGACGTCATGTATACTATCGACGTCACTTTTCATCCTTACAAACAGCACAGATCTCACGTTTATTAACTTTCCTTGGCGTTACTTCACTATGTGTATACATCGACTAATATCTATAAATCTTATTTAACTAGAACGAGCTTCTATTCTTACCTGTCAGCTGTCAAAAAGTTCGGGAAATGTTTTGTTTCCGGTTTGGAAATGGTACACGGATTACTTCCCCTGAACCTCGTATAATCTCGCGATATGTTAACCGGTCCAAATTTGGACCGGTAAAATCCAATCGCACATTCTCGGCCCTTTCCGTCAAACATCGGATAAGTACCTCGAAGGAGATAGTATGAATACACATTCCGGAAGCGGTATTGCGGTCTACCTACGCGGGCCTACGCGAATCAAAATTATATAGTAAAAACAAACATGGCCGGTTTTGCGAGTTGTTTACATTTTGCAAAGATGAAAATGGGGATTTTCTATGCTCTGAAGCCAGAGCAAGTACAAACTCTACAGGAATTATGGACGCCGTCGTTGTTATTGTTTTTGTTGTAACATTCTTAGAATGGTATCACGTGGGCGGACTACTTTCAACCCGTATTTCTCCCGAGTCCGATTATGATAATCTGCGAGGGGTACCGAATGCGGTAAAATCATTCTATACATAGATGGTGACGTCACTACGTTATTGTCAGTAAGACCGGTGTGACACAATGCCGGTAAAATTCAAACTCCAATCGGGACTCCTCGGACAATTCCGCCATAACGGCGATCGTCTCTCGGGTGTATTTGGTGGAAGGATATGTCTAACGCCTCTAGGCGGAAGATATTACACCGAAAATATAGTTCGGGTTACACACCAATAAATTTGCACTAAATCAACCGGTAATACAGATATATAAGGACCAATATCTTTAAGGAGTAATATAATAGAATATTCATTAATGTTAATGTTTAAAATTAGATATTATTGCATGCAAAATTTTCAAATTTTAATAAAATGTTAAGAAAGCCAATTAGTTGTTTATTGAAGTGAAAACAACAACATTATTCAAACTTAAAAGAATCAGTATTTCTTAAATTATATTCATTGCAAAATTGCTGATGTTCGGCTGCCGGCAACAATCTTTGAGATTTAATCAATATGTTTATGTTCTATACCATAAACAATCGTACAACACTGTACAATGGTACAGAGAAAACTCTTCCGTGTAATATAAGAAATAGTAAACTCCACGTTGGTCCCAATGGCATTATAGTGACCAGCCAGGCAGTCACAAACTGTATATGGACCATAGCCATAAGGCCCTCAGTGGGGCTATTATCAGTATTGAGACACCTGAAAGGTTTCATGGAATGGAATGAGTGGGGCTTGATTGAATTTCAAAAACGATTCTTTCTGTACATTTGATGATGGCAACCATACAGTACTTCTGGCAGATATTGTTTATATTTTATCCTAGGCATTTATCCAGATGTTGTTATCCCGACCAGGCAACTATCTTTTCAAAGCCTTAAACAATCAAGTGCCATTAAAATTAGGGACAGTGTAACAATGTTCAGTTTGGTAATATTAATATATTAAGGCATAACTTTGCCCTTGGAAATGAACTCAATTCAGAATGGCCTCTCAAAAAAAGACATACTGTACTGGAAATGTTAAAACTGAGCAGTGGTGTTGTTAAAATTTATATTATTTATCTTTTAAGAAACTTTAAGATACATATCACAGGCATGCCCATGGTTTTGGGTCTTTACTCTTTAGATGAGAAACAAAAGCACTAAATATGGTCGACAGTGCAGGCAACAATTGTAAAAAGATATTTTCCATCCCTGACTGCCATTACTGACATGAAGTAATTTAACTGTAATATGTCTGGAAACAGTGTCAGTCACACTTTTCTAAATATTGATTGATTCATGCATATGTATATATATGTCATACAAGTACAGATCATACAATACAGTCAATTTAGAACATTTAGCAATTGGAAAACAATTATCACAGGTTTTGGATCACAATGCATTGATATATCACATTTTGAATATCACAGTCAAAGTTAATCATTTACATTCAGTTACAAGTAAATAGTCAGTGTATTTGGAAGAAATCTGAAATAACAAGTAGTTACAAGATGTTGAAATCAAGACATAATATATATACCACAGGATGTCCCATGAAAGGTTTGCAACTTATTTCCAATGGGGCCCTATAGATGGGTGGAAAATGTACAAAAATGGTGGCATTAATACGCATAAAAATATCGTTAATTTAAACTTGAGACTATAGTCTTGAGATCAAATAGTAATTAGCATATATTATTAAAGACTCTTTAATAAAGAGCATTAGTTACACAATGTTTACTACTATCTTGTCATCACATTTAAATGTACGTACAAATACTTTATTGATGACTTATTTGAACAACAGTAATATATATTCCGGTTATATATATATATATAACATATTCAGGCCTCAAAAAAAATGCTAGCTACGCCCCTGAAGAATCTTATTCTTCAGTTCACCTTTTTAATAATATTATTAACAATAGATGTAGCAGAAAGATCAGCTTCGAATATTGAACCAAGGTTTCCAACAGATGATTGAGAAACAATAGTGTGATCATTGCATTTTACATTAAAATAGTGAAGTTAAGATAATTTCCTTTTGGAACCAAACACTAAACATCCAGTTTTTCCAAGGCAGTTTGTTATCCACTAACCATTTAATACAATTTTCAAGTTCTTTACAAAAACACTACCGATGATACTAGGATCTTTGTGAAAATAAAGGATGACACTTTCATCAGCATAAAGAATAAGTTTACATAAATACAATAATCAAAAATCACTAATATCCTATATCAGTGTTAAGGCATTATGAAATGGAAATGGGTGTGAAAAGTAACAAGAACCCTACACATTTACATCACAAAACATCTGATATCTACAATTACTGGATATAATATACATGTTGAAAGTTAATATAAAGAGGGCAATACAAAAGAATGTACAAAAGTAGTAATAAAGACAAAACAACCAATTTACAATGTTAAGATTTATGCAGTTGTTGGCAATAAGAGAACAATTACCATTCTTTACTTTGAATTTTGCAAGTGTAAATCAGAACACAAGAATTTGTTTCCCAGTCACTTTGAGCTATATAAGTGCCCAATGTTTACACTCAGTGAATTTGTAAAACCAACTTATATGTGCTAACTGTCTGTCCGAAAGCTTAAACATTTCCTATAACCTTTGCAATATTGAAGAGAGCAACTTGATATTTGGCATACATGTGTATCTCATGGAGCTGCACATTTTGAGTACTGAAAGGTCAAGGTCATCCTTAAAGGTGAAATATAGGGCTTCAAAGCGGTGCAATAGGGGGCATTATGTTTCTGACAAACACATCTCTTGTTTTTACATGAAAAACCACAGACATTGTTGGAATTTGCCACATATTAGGCATTGTGTATACATTTTTTAACTCAATTTTCCACACAATGAAACAACTTTTTTAAAAGGCACCAACAAATGTTCCTCCATACCCTTTGCACGCTAAACAAAGAATCAGTTTTTAGCTCCACTGGCCAAATTTGTTCAAATTATGCCCCTGGGTCAAATTTGACCCTGCCCCGGGGGTCACAAAATTGAAAATTGCTTATTTAACGCCTATTTTGTGAAAACTTTCAAAATCTTCTCGTCCATAGCCATTGGGCCTAGGTCTATCAAATTTGGTATGTAGAGACATCTAATAGTCCTCTACCAAATTTGTTCAAATTATGCACCTGGGGTCAAATTTGACCCTGCCCCGGGGGTCACAAAATTGAAAATTGCTTCTTTAAGGCTTATTTTGTGAAAACTTTCAAAATCTCCTCGTTGATAACCATTGGGCCTAGGGCTATAAAATATGGTATGTAGAGACATCTAATAGTAGTCTACCAAATTTGTTCAAATAATGCCCCTGGGGTCAAATTTGACACTGCCCCGGGGGTCACAAAATTGAACATATGCTTATATATGGCCTTTTTTGTGAAAACTTTAAAAACTTCTTGGCCATAACTGTATGGCATATGGCTACCAAATTTAGTATGAAGTGACATGTAATAGTTCTCTTCTTAGTTTGTTAAAATAATGCCCATGGTGTCAAATTTGAAACTGCCCCGGGGATCACAAAATTGAATATATGCTTATAAAGTGCTTATTTTGTGAAAACTTCAAATATATTCTTGTCCATAGCCATTGGACCTAGGGCTACCAAATTTGGTATGTAATGACATCTTATAGTCCTCTACCAAGTTTGTTCAGATTTGAAACTGCCCCGGAGGTCAAAAAATTGAATATATGCTTATAAAGTGCTTATTTTGTGAAAACTTCAAATATATTCTTGTCCATAGCCATTGGACCTAGGGCTATCAAATTTGGTATGTAATGACATCTTATAGTCCTCTACCAAGTTTGTTCAAATTATGCCCCTGGGGTCAAGTTTGACCCTGCCCCGAGGGTCACAAAATTGAACATATGCTTATATAAGGCCTATTTTGTGAAAACTTTAAAAACTTCTTGGCCATAACTGTATGGCATATGGCTACCAAATTTAGTATGAAGTGACATGTAATAGTTCTCTTCTTAATTTGTTAAAATAATGCCCATGTGGTCAAATTTGAAACTGCCCCGGGGGTCACAAAATTGAATATATGCTTATAAAGTGCTTATTTTGTGAAAACTTCAAATATATTCTTGTCCATAGCCATTCGACCTAGGGCTACCAAATTTGGTATGTAATGACATCTTATAGTCTTCTACCAAGTTTGTTCAGATTTGAAACTGCCCAGGGGGTCACAAAATTGTATATATGCTTATAAAGTGCTTATTTTGTGAAAACTTCAAATATATTCTTGTCCATAGCCATTGGACCTAGGGCTACCAAATTTGGTATGTAATGACATCTTATAGTCCTCTACCAAGTTTGTTCAAATTATGCCCCTTGAGTCAAGTTTGACCCTGCGCCGAGGATCACAACATTGAACATATGCTTATATAAGGCCTATTTTGTGAAAACTTAAAAAACTTCTTGTCCATAACTGTATGGCATAGGGCTACCAAATTTTGGTATGTAGTAACATGTAATAGTTCTCTTCTTAGTTTGTGCAAATTATGACCCTGGGGTCAAATTTGAAACTGCCCCGGGAGTCACAAAATTAAATATATGCTTATAAAGGGCTAGTTTTTTGTGAAAACTTTAAAACCTTCTTGTCCATAACCATTGGGTCTAGGACTACCAACTTTGGTATGTAGTGACATCTTATAGTCCTCTACCAAGTTTGTTCAAATTATGCCCCTGGGGTCAAATTTGACCCAGCCCTGGGGGTCACAAAATTGAACATACGCTTATATGGAGCCTTTTTTGTGAAAACTTTAAAAACTTCTTGTCCATAAACATTCGGCCTAGGGCTACCAAATTTTGTAAGTAGTGACATCTTATAGTTCTCTACCAAATGTGTTCAAATTTTATCCCTGGGGTCAAATTTGACCCTGCCCCGGGGGGTAACAAAATTGAACATATGCTTATATAAGGCCTATTTTGTAAAAACTTCAAATATATTCTTTTCCATAACCATCCGGCCTAGGGCTATCAAATTTGGTATGTAGTGAAATCTAATAGTAACACTGTATTATGTGAATTGGGAATAAGATATCAATTTGGGAATAAATTGTGTTTTATCAAAAGTGCATAATATGCAGTTTTATCTGTTGTATTTATCTAGTTTTACAAATTATGATTAAAACATATACTTGCATATATAATAGCATCATTTAAATTGATTTTTCTTCAAAACTGGATTTTATATTAATTTAAAAAAAAATCCTCATGAAATGAAACTGTGTCAATGCAGCGCATGGACACATTTTAAAAATACAATTTAAATGATAAAAATTCAATCACTGTCAATGAAAAAGTCATGGAAAATTTCTTATTAAGCTTAAATTATAGATAATATATTACAAAAATATATGTAGATCATGAAATGAAAAGTCTTGTTTGAGAAAATCACCTAAATGATGTCCATTCCCAGTTTGATGTCTTATTCCCAATTCACATAATACAGTGTTTAGTCCTCTACCAAATTTGTTCAAATTTTATCCCTTGGGTCAAATTTGACCCTGCCCGGGGGTCACAAAACTGAACATACGCTTATATGGGGCCTATTTTGTGAAAACTTTTAAAATCTTTTTGTTCATAACCATTGGGCCTTGGGCTACCAAATTTGGTATGTAGTGGCATCTAATAAACCTCTACCAAATTTGTTCAAATAATGCCTCTGGGGTGAACTTTGACCCTGCCCCTGGGGTCACAAAATTGAATAAACGCTTATGAAGCGCCTATTTTGTGAAATCTTTAAAAATCTTACGATGAAACCATATGTACTACAGCTTCCAAATTTGGTATGCGGTAACATCTTGTAGTCCTCTACCAAGGTTGTTCAAATTATGACCTTTGGGTCAAATTTGACCCTGACCCACGGGTCACAAAATTGAACATTATATACGCTTATATCTTGCTTATTTTGTGAAAACTGTTAACATATTCTTATCCTTAACTCTAGGACCAAGGGCTACCACATTTTGTAAGTAGTGAGGTATAGTAGTCCTCTACAAAGTTTGCTCAAATTATGCCCCTGGGGTTAAATTTTAACCAGCCCAGGGGGTCACAAAATTGTTCATGTGCTTAAATAGGGCCTATATTTAAGTATTTGCACATGTTAAGAAATATTTGTTTTAGCCTTTTTTTAGCAGTGGAGCGATACAGGGCCATCGTGGCCCTCTTGTTTATAAGAATATGTCAAAATGGGCAAAAGTCAGGGACAATACTGTCTAAATGCCCTTTTAACAACTCTGTTGACATGCGGCTGTAGTATATTTTCTCTGTAAATTTACAGCGAACACATAATGTCATCATCATAAATGTATTGCTTACATGTATATAAATATGTTACGAGGTCTTACCCAGTATTTATACAAATTAACCTGGATATTTATGAAAAACACCATCTCCTTGTAAAGTGTAAAGAGAGAAGGCATTTGTTCACCAGTAACATTATGTTCATGACAGGTAAATAAAAAGCAGAGAAACATGAAAAATTCAGTTCCCAATTCATAGTTTTTTTAAAGTTCAACTTTGCTTAAGTAATAATGCATCAATGTTGATTCTAAAGAAAAAGAGTAATCATTTATGCCTTAACTGTTCTGCTGTCCAAAAGCAAGGACGACATACACAACTTGACAAGCTTTACAACATTTATAGTTTTAGTTACTTAACAATCTAAAATAAATGTCCATTCTAAGTTTGCTGTCGTATTCTTCCCTTAAATCATACATGTTTCTTGCATAATTGAATGTTCATGTCCATGGATCACAATGTATATAGAAACAAACATTATTTTGAATTATCTTTCACAGTTATATATTTAATATTAGGTTAATTTTGGGATACACTAAAGCAAATATTAACATTTGTCTCAAAATGGATCATCCTCTGAAGCCCCCGATGGGATTTAAACCCATACCTCTTTCCTCTGGAGAGGAAAGTATTCTATCTTAAAATACAAGGGCATGTAAGAGGAAAACTAGCAATTTCAAAGGGACGTTTTCACAGATTAGACATGTATTGAAGTTTGTTATTAAATACTTTAAATTGATAAGTCACAAAATCTAACTATAACATAAGAACTCCCCAAATTTTTTTTTTCATTATAGACTCTATGCTATTTTGATAAATGCAAACATTGGATCTAAAAAGCTGCAATAAAAAAGACAAGAATAAAATTGAATAAAAATATAGAAGTAACCCTCAAACGGGCTTGAACCATAGCGCATTGACCCCATGGAGTAAAAGTCTACCGTTTAGACCACTCGGCCATCCATACTCATACAATGAGTGATGTGTTTCATACTTTATCATGTTTATGTAAGCAATCCTCGTATCTCACAAAAATTCAAAATACAACGAAAACAGTCGATTTAATTTTAAATTTACTCGATGTCAATACTATAAGTACTCCTATCAGTATGTCAGTAATGGCATCTTTAAATTTTAACAAGTTTTTAAGTACGTTTTGGGAATTCACAGATCTACATTAAATTATTACTTAAATAATGTTATCTTGAAAAAGACGAGCTAAAAGACACATTTTAATTTTTCCTCTTTACGAGAAGGCCGCCATCTTGTTTTCTAAAGTAGTTCCAAATCCAATATGCCGGCCGCCTACGTACATCAGAGAGACGGTGTGGTGTAGCCCACTGTCCGATGCGTTCAGATTGATTCAAACTCCTCACAGCAGTTACTTCCCTTGGGCATTCGCCCAGTCATTAACCACTGCCACCACAAATATCACGTGATCTACATACAACAACAACAGGACAATAATAACAAAAATGGCGGAGACGCAGACGAACATTGTGAAAAATCCGTGTTTATTGTGTAGCAAAACCCAGCATTTTAATTTATATAGTGGAATTCACTCATCTTCATTAATTAGTAAAATTTCATGTTTGGTACAAGTCGATGTTCAACGTTGTATTGATAAAAGGTCTGGTGTCTGCAAGTCTTGCCATCTGAAAATAAACTCTTCTTTTGAATTTGTACAATTAATAAAAGAAAAACTTAGCATTAATGAAGGCGTTCAAAACGCAGAAAAGCGTGGGGCTAGCAGTCCAATTACTCCCCAGTTACAAAAAACTGTAAAGGCTCCGAAAACAAATTTGGGACCTGAAAGTGAGTCTGAATCAGAAACTGTATCGTCGAAGTACCTGTTATCGAACAGCACCTATTATCGAACGTTTTGTTTTGGTTCTGTATGCGCAAGCGCAAAAGTGCACATGAGGTCACATCGATAAACAACTGGTCGTACAATAAATCCATGACCTACTTGCCTACTTAGCTTGAAACAAATGCGTAGAAAACAGGTGAAATTAATGCATTTATTGTTATTTACACGTTTTTATGTGTTTTTTGCTATTACTTTTTGAATGCTTTTATCAAAACGTGCATTTACACACCAAAAAGCATATTTCCCTTTTCAATTTTGATTGTAGCTGACGCAGATTTTTTCGCGGAGTCCGGGTCACGTGATAGTCATGTGACTTTGTATATACTGGAGTAGTATTTATGCACTGTCTGGTAATGGGTCATGTTTACATCGGCCGCCATTTTGTTTTGTCTGCTAGAGGTGACAATAACCAGGGAATCATCGTTATGATTTCTTGAAGGATATTTGCTGGAAAACTTTACAGATAAGTTAATGAATAATTGAAATGTAAGTCATTAGTTAAAACAAAATGTTTTTGTTATTTTAAGTGTTTCAATTTTGAAGTAATTTCTTAGGTGTTCGATAACTGGTGCGTCCACCATACTTGATGATGAAGAAAAAAGTAATGACGATCATCATTATTCAAGACCCTTGAATGTTCGTTTAAATACACCATCTAAAAGATTTCAATATTGTCACCCAGTAGAAGATGAGACCGTAGTTGCTGATATTCAGTCAAATTCTGTAAGCGTCCTAATGGTGTTACAAAAAAGACCCGATAATGCAACTCATAATAGGCGTTACTTACCCTTATCAATGTTGTTATGCCATGGAAATAATTCAATATGAATTTAAAACACCAGACATTTTCGATCACACTAGTGCCAGTATAATAAGAATTGTTATTATTATGACTGTATTATGTATATTAAATCAACCATATTATAGTGATAATAACACATAAGGAAGGGTATTAGAAACTACCAGTATTACTAAAACAATGGGTTACATTATAAGTTTAAATAATTGCATCTAAAATTTATGTTGAAATGCATGATTCTTTATAAGTTTACTGTTTAGTATTATTATGCATGAGTATTCATCTGTTATTGTCCATGGTTTGTTCATTGTTTTCAGACAGTTCCAGAAAACATTGCAAACAAGCAGAGTTCTCGTCCCTTCTTCACCATACACCTCTGAAATGGGCTCAGTGACAAGAATCTTGTCAAAACTAAAAAAAATATTTTATCCTCCTAAATGAGTTTAATATGAATTAAACCTGGCATAAATATACAAATAATTTACCTAA
Organism: Dreissena polymorpha; assembly: GCF_020536995.1. Taxonomy (NCBI): domain Eukaryota; kingdom Metazoa; phylum Mollusca; class Bivalvia; order Myida; family Dreissenidae; genus Dreissena; species Dreissena polymorpha. The sequence goes on along the minus strand of NC_068366.1, from coordinate 64,023,879 downwards.
AAAGTTCCAAACTTTGAAATATAATGATTGTATTTACATATTTTATACAAAGACCTATAGATAACATATAGTTATCTATAGGTCTTTGTTTTATGCAATAAGTCTATTTTTCTCGTAAATATTTTAAAAGTGTAATATATGACAGCCAAAAATTGCTGAATTCTTCATTTCTGCCCTTGTGTTTCAAGAGAGAATACTTTCCATCCAAATGGAGAGAGATCTGGGTTCATATCCCAGTAGGGGCTTAAGATGATGCATGCAATATTTTGTTGTTTTATTTTCTAATAACAATAAATTAATGATAAAGAAATTAATTTAGTAAGAGTTTTAACATGTAATAATACTATAGTATTCATATAATGAGTGGATTTTAGAATTAGTCATGTCTTGAGTTTGTTTGTCATTATGAACATTTTGTCTTATATCAAATTTTTATAAGTGACATAATACTTAAATTTAGATTTGATAAAAGAATATTATGTTTATAATTAGGTGCTACGAAAAGCTGTTCAGGATCTGATTTTGAAGGAGATCGAGGATGAGGTTTTCCTACTTTCATCCAGAAATGTTGCCTTGTCTAGTGTTCTTATTCGATATCGCAGCATTGAAAGCTTGTTTGAGAATGGAGAACATCTGATCAAGGAGATCATTAGTGAAATGTCAGAAAGGTAAACAAATATTAAAATTTTCAATTAATGTTAAGCATGAATTATATTAGATAAAATCTATTCATCCTGTTATTTTGGGTGATTTATTGCTCAAAAAGCATGAAAGATCTTTTATACCTGAAAGCTATTACATTTGTTTCAAACTTCCCAATCCTAATACCTAGTTTAATTTTGCCTTAAAACTTTATCATTTGCTATGACATGATATTTGATGATTATTTTTTTTTAAATAGTGATTGGAAAATCATGCTCTTTAAATGTAAAAATGAAGAGCTCAAGTTTATGCAATCAAAGTACATGTAATAGGATTAAGACATTTCATGTTTTACTGTCAAGCTGAACACACCACTATATGGTCAGGGTAAACTACATTGATTGCCATGTGAGCTTACCTTATAGTGAGAATAGCTCTATGAGCTATTGGTATTGGGGATATGCACAGTTTTATGCATGACATTTTAATCAGAATGGCAATAGGAAGTCCTCTGCTACTTCATACAATTGTTATTTTTACATATTTGCATACTTCTGTACCTATTTTATTTGTAGCTCACCTGAGCACATAGCGCTCATGAGGATCATTTTGGATACAGTGTTGTCTGTCGTCTGTCTGTGCATGTGTAATGTGCGCTAGTTAACTTTTTTGGCATGAACTAATGTCTAGTGGGCCTCTACAAAGATTGTTCAAATTACGAGCCTGGGGCCAAATGTGCAGAGGGGCCCAATGTTATTTTCCCTGTATGTATGTAGTTAAAACTAAAAAAATCTGCACTTAAACCACAGGCTTACCCTGAGATATTTGGTTTAAACATTGTTTATTTGGCCTCTACAAAGATTGATCAAATAATTGACCTGGGGTCAAAATTAGCCCAATTTATTTATTTTTAATTAATTAATTTTTTTATTTAATGATTTATTTTTATATATTTATATAATTGCCCTTGGTTTCACTTTTTTACATAATGCTGACTAAGTAAATACTTAAAAAATCTTCTCTGAAACCGCAAGATTTTGAAATAAGACATTTAGCATGAACATCATCCTGTGTGCTAATTTTTCAGAACAATTGCAATATTGAACTAAAAGAAATGTTACCAAAACTTCTGTTGATATTAAATTATTAGTGGAAGCAGAAGAACAATAAGGATAGCAGCAGTGGGTGTTTAACTGCCAATCTTTTTCACATCTTATAGCTTTTATGTTACAGACTTCCATTCTTGTTTCGTATCATGGCAACCATTGCTACTGGGGGCAAGGAGCTGCAAGGGACAAAAATGGCCCCTGTAGCTACAGCATATGCAGTGCTAATGAACGCACATTCTGACAAGTTGTCGGCATGGCATAGGATGACCACCATTGTGGCCATAAAAGGTCATCTGGAAGATTCAGTAAGTGTTTTGATAAAAATTTATAAATGCATTCTTTGTTATTCACCTGAGCACAAAGTGCTAAGAGTGAGCTATTGTTACCAGCCTTTGCCAATGGACGTTTTGGTGCATTCCTCAACACGATAACTCCTACTATTTGTAAACCTCAGGAGCAAATGTGTTTTCCTTATATGTTCATAGTGAAATCTTTTAAAATCTCAGAAAGGCCTAGAGCTTAAAAATATGGCATTGAACGCCATCTGGTGAATCTTTACTAAGATTTTTCCATAATTTCACTAGAGTAAAAAGTAGCTGTGCTGTGGGGCCAACATGTTTTCCTTGAATTTATATACTATTCTAACATGGCACGCGACTTATTTCTATAGACAAAGAAATAAATCAAGTGTGGGTTATTCTGCAATAAACTATGGGCAGAGCTTAATGTTTCGAAAATAGTTCCGAATAAAAAAAGAGAGGAATAATTGCAGTAAAATGCACGTGCAAAAGCCTGCTCTAAAAGAAATGTAATAAATGTAGCATGTTTATAAATGTAATGAATCAACAAATTGTTTATTTTGTGATAAGTGACATAACCACGCCTGCAAATAATGTTTTTTGTTAAGAAACGTACGGTAATTAAGAAAACATTTATGTTATGTCAGGTTTTTCAGTAGCATCAATAAACGTGAGGTCATATATTTTCTACGATTGTTGTTTTCAATGAAAGTGACGTCATTTGCAAAATATTTATGAATGAAAACAACGTCTTATGTTGGTACAATTCAGTGACGTCACTAAATTGTACTAAGAAGGGCAGAGTATTGCAAAATATAGTTCACTGCACATTATGATAATAAAGCACTTGATAGCTCTGTTTTGTTGATAGGAATTGGATATTGCATTTTATTATATTGCATTGAATGTACAGGCGTTAACAAGATTCAACCGCCTTGGTGTTACCATGTCCACAACAACTAAGCTGCGGTTGTTGGATGAAGCCAGCAGTATCATGGACAAGGGCATCGTAAGCCGATTGCAGAAGTCCCCATTAGTCAAGATAACTGGTGACAACTTGGATATGTACATTAAAACAGGCCAGCAATCTCTAGAGAAGTCAAATAGAGACCTTCATCTGTTTGCCTCTAATGTACTGTTCAACAGGGTACAGTAGCCGGATTACTTTGTACCATAATTACATTGTGTATATATCCTGTTCATTCAGATAAAAATCCAGCAAGTTTGGACTGAGTTTTATGTTATGTAACATAATTAAATAAAAAAAAAATGCATCAAAAGAGTTGTATTATAAATGTCTTATGTGAATTAATGCCATGAACATTACCTGCATTTGGCAGGAGAAATCAATTTAACGAATTGTTATACCAATTTTGACTTGTACTGGTACCCATTCCAAAAGTATTGAAGGAAATTACTGTTGATCATACATGATTATTAGCCGTGAACTTACAAAATGCATCTGTTACAGATTGCCAGTCCAGATAAATACAGTTTGGTGCCCACTCGAACACCACTGACAGATCTGAATGCAGAAATGTTTCTCCTGAGTGGCAATTACCGGAGTACGCTTGTGAACAGCTACTCTGTAATACTTGGTAATCTGTCCACTATCTTTTTAGTCAAATGGATATATGGCAATGTGGGCATTATGCACGTCATTTCATTTTGTTCATACGTCAAAAAATCTGGTTGCTATGGCAAAATTATTATTTTTTTAATCTGACAATGGTGGAGTCGGTAGTGGACATATATTGCTTGGCAGTTGTCTTGTAATTATTTGTGTTTTTGGTATACTTCTATGCAGATGTAAATAATATTCTAAGCAATTCATTTCATTTTCCATTTTTGGAGCACAGACAAAATTATATTAGGATTTTTTTTAGAAGATTCCAGAATACTTATCAAATATGTTTAAAATGATAGTACATAGCTCTTTTATATGAAAAAAACTGTATTTTTGGCTAAGCAATTTGTCATGAAATCACAATATCATGCTTTTTATGCACCTGAAGGGAGGCATTTTTTTTTTATGCCCCTGAAGGAGGGCATATGGTGATCATACTGTCCAGCCGTCTGTCCGTCACACTTTGCGATTAGGTTTCGAAAAATGCTCATAACTTCTTTGTCGCTTCAGAAAGCAATTTCATTTTTGACTTCTATCAAAGTGTTTATAAGGGACAGATATCATCCAATGTTGACAGCTCTTGTTTAAACTGTCTATCGGTCTGTCAGTCAGTATGTATGTCACAATTGTGGGTCATCTTTATATCTTTGTTATTTATGGTTTGATTTAAATACAATTTTATTATTTTGTTTTAAAGATGTTGATAGTGATAACAAATGTTGTTGTGTTTTTTTGTTAAAGGAAGAATTCTTTGTGAGCTAAAAGCTTTCTCTTGGATGGCAAATGCATTGCCAGATCACATTCACCACCCATATCAGCATGAAATGAGTCTGAAGTCAGACATATTCCAGCTGCCAATTATGATGAAAAACGAAGCCAAACATGAAGATTGTGTTGACATTCTGGACACTTATGAGGCAGTTCTCAGTGATTATTATCACAAGGCTTTTGGTAGTAAATTTTGTTTTTTATATGCCTTTTTGAAAAACATACTTATTTTATGATAAACCATGTGTTTTGGCATCCTTTTCTTTGTCCGGAGTATAACTATTAAACTATATGATTTTTTTAAATGTAACTTCATATATGGATAGATCTTATTGAGATGAAGTGCAGTGTACAAGAAACATAAATATAGGCCCTTTAATACTTGAATTGTCTTCCTTTTTAGCTCATCTATTTTTTGAAAAAAAAATATGAGCTATTGTCATCACCTTGGCGTCGGCGTCCGGTTAAGTTTTGCATTTAGGTCCACTTTTCTCAAAAAGTATCAATGCTATTGCATTCAAACTTGGTACACTTACTGCCTATCATTAGGGGACAGGGCAGGCAAAGTTAGATAACTCTGGCGTGCATTTTGACAGAATTATGTGCCCTTTTTATTTTTAGAAAATTGAAAATTTTGGTTAAGTTATGTGTTTAAGTCCATTTTATTCCTTAAGTATCAAAGCTATTGCTTTCATACTTGCAACACTTATTAACTATCATAAGGGGACTGTGCAGGCAAAGTGATGTAACTCTGACTGGCATTTGGACGTAATTATGGGCCCTTTATACTTTGAAAATTTGGTTAAGTTTTGTGTTTTAGTCCACTGTACCCCTAAAGTATCATAGATATTGCTTTCATACTTGGAACACTCGCAAACTATCATAAGGGGACAGTAAAAGGACAAGTTGCATAACTCTGGTTGTCATTTTTACAGAATAATGACCCTTTTTTGACTTAGTAACTTTGAATATATGGTTAAATTGTGTGTTTCGATCCACTTTACTTCTTAAGTATCAAGGCTATTGCTTTCAAACTTCAAATACTTTCATGCTATCATGAGGTTACTGTACCTGGCAAGTTAAATTTAACCTCGACCTTTGAATGACCTTGACTCTCAAGGTAAAATTATTAAATTTTGCTAAAATTGCCATAACTTCATTATTTATGATTAGATTTGATTGATACTTGACAAAACTACTCTTACATGACATACCACAATAGACTCCACCCAAACCATCCCCCCATTTATTTTTATTATTTTATTTTTGCAATACCGTCCAACCATGGCACCCAAGAATCCCCTCCCCCCACCCACCACCCCTGCAATTTTTTTTTTGGCATTTTTTTTCCCGCATTTTTGGAAGATAATGTAATAAATGACCACACCCCCACACTATACACCCCTCTTCACGCCACCCCTCCTGCCCATGTGATTGAAATTGAGAGTCCCTTCACCTTTAAAAAGAAAATAGATGAGCGCTCTGCACCCGCAAGGCGGTGCTCTTGTTAATATTTCTTGTCTTATAATAAAGGTCAGGGTCACACTAAGACTTATATATTAATTATTAATAGATAATAATCTGGTCCATATATTTGTCAGACATCAATGGAAATAACTTGACAAATATGTGAAATATATCTTAGGCAAAGTATCATCAGTAATTATGACTCATACATGGTCCTTATCTCAAATGTCAAAACACCATCATGAGTCATCCTCTGAAGACAGTTCTTGTGGTGGTTAAAGGTCAGTTCTGTGAGGTCAAAATTTTATTATTTTAAGGCTCAGAGGATGTTCTTCACAAGTTTGGTGTCACCGTTGGTGGAGACCAATTGACAAGAGTTCGGCTTGAAGAAGCCAAAAACCTCCGTGCATTGGCTACTACACCCAACAAGCGATTTGAGGACCTGCACCCATTTGTAATTGAGTTGTGGCACACAAAGCAAGATTTTTTGGAGGTTTGACACTTAAGTTTCATTTGCTCAACCTGGAAACATATTGTAACTATTTCATTCTCCCAAACGTCTGCATCTGCCTGGGCCAATGTCATACATAAAAAATCAACTATATTTGTATTTTTTTATTTATGGATATTATCTAAAATGAGACAAAACATAAATTTCTTTAACGTTTTTGTTTAAAAGTATTAGATAATAAATGAAAATAACTTAATTTTCAAAATGTTCCTGCAGTCATTGTTATTAAAATTATGTGCACTTGTCATAGTATTGTTCTGAGAAAATTATTCAAAATCAGTTACAATACTTATGTACTTTTTCATTTCTTTCCCAATTAACATTAAAAAAACACATCTTATAATTAAAAAAAACTAGTTATGAAAAAAATGCATTTACCATAGTATTGCCTGGGGTAGCGATCAACCTCATTTTGACATGAAGAATTTAATTCATGCGTGTTTGATATCTCATATTCATTTCACCCAAAGATATTTATGAACGGTTACGTTGGTTACTTTAACATAAGAGAATAATCACATGATTTTAAGAACAGCTTATACATGTAAGGATTTAATGCGTGTTAAACTATTGTTTTTAATTAACTTTTTAGAAATGCTTCAAAGCACTGTACAGTGCCTCTAGTGTACGCCAGCCTGGTACGCTCTATTATTTCAAGTCCAATCTGCAGCGCACAGATATCAACGGAAAGGTGAAGGGAGGCTTCAAGGCACACCATGAATTCCTGTATCTTGTCGGAACAGCTATGGTTACTGAGCAGTTCCTTCAATATTTTGGTATGGAAAATGTTGAGTCGGAACCAACCAAAAACATGCCCATTATGAAAAAAAATCTTTCAGATAGGCGCATTCAAGTATTTGAAATGATGGAAAAATTTATTGCAGAGTTTGGATATTTGAAAAACTGTACTGATGCAGATGCACAAGAAAATGACAGTGTATTCAAATATTGTTCTAATCTTTGTCACTGGGTTGTCCTTTTGTTGAACTTTGAGGATGTTGTACGGGAGGGAGACTTACAAAGAATTGTGCCTTCTGTCATGTACATGATGCAGTTCTTCTTGTCTCATTCAAAGTTATCAAAATACTTTGAGGAATGTCTAGACTTTGTTATGAAATGTGAGTTTTTATTGAGTCCTTTAGACAGAGTCCGTGTTTTAGAAGGCGCATTTGCAAATCTGCGAGGTGGTATTGGCAAGAACATTGAAAGTGATCTTGTGCAGGAAAATTCAGTAAGAAATCAGAAAGATCTTATAAGAGCTCTAGGTGCTAACAAAACAGACCAGGCAATATTGAGAGCAACAAGGTCAGCTGATGTTATTGCTGAGATTTGCTCCAAGATTGACAATTCTCTTTCATTGAAAAAGCAAAGCAGCAAACATTCATGTTCTAAATCTTTAAAGGATGAAGCAGTCATTGCCAAAACTCTAAGAAAACTAAAGCCTTTTCAACGGACAGAGGGACGTATTTGCCAAGGTATTCCTAATATCCATGGTTCTCCATTAAATAGAATAACTAAAGAAGAATTTAGCAATAGGGTCACTGATGTTATGTGTAGACTGTACTATGGACAAACAAGAAATGGATCATATGATGATCCACAAGAATGTTCAGATGAGGATTAATATGCCATACAAAAGGGAAATATTCTAAAATGTTGGCAATTTGTATATAAATCTCGACAAAATACGTTAAACATATTGCCATCTATCCATGTTTCAAGTTTCATGAAAAAATATTTATAACTTAAAGTTATTGCAGTATCCACCATTTTCAGCAATATTTCTATACTATGTGTTGGCATTGCAACCAGATTTCTTGACATAGGATCATAATGAAATGACGTGCATAAGCTCCATATTGCCATCTGTCCATGTTTTATGAAAAATTATGAAGAAGTTTTAAAGTTATGGCTGGATCCAGAAAAGTGTGACAGACAGACAGACTCACAGACAGACGCAAACCATAAGTCCCATCCGGTTTCACCAGTAGGGGACAACAAAGTCGGAGACAAATGCCCCAAAAACAGGGCCTTGACACAGAATGTTTTTGCAAACAAAATTAACCATAACAATTAATTATATTAGTGTGAATAGGTGTTATAATGTTATAAATATTTGAATACACTGTCATTTTCTTGTGTGGGCTGTCTGCATCTATGTTATGTAATCATTGAGTATGTTCATTAGCTATAGCCTGTACCTATACAACTCAAAATTTGTTAAGGATCACTATGTATTTTCACATTATCTTCAATGTAATTTAATTTAAATTGTTATTTTGCAGGTTTTGGTATTATATTTTGTGTTTTTGTTTTTATTTTTATGCCCCCCTTCGAAGAAGAGTATATTGTTTTGCACATGTCGGTCGGTTGGTCTGTCGGTCCGTCCACCAGATGGTTTCCGGATGATAACTCAAGTATGCTTAGGCCTAGGATCATGAAACTTCATAGGTACATGATTGATCATGACTGTCAGATGACCCCTATTGATTTTCAGGTCGCTAGGTCAAAGGTAAAGGTCATAGTGACTCGAAATAGTAAAATGGTTTCGGGATGATAACTCAAGAATGCTTTGGTCTAGGATCATGAAACTTCATAGGTACATTGATCATGACTGGCAGATGACCCCTATAGAGTTTCAGGTCACTAGGACAAAGGTCAAGGTCACAGTGACTCGAAATAGTTAAATGGTTTCCGGATGATAACTCAAGAATGCTTAGGCCTATGAACTTCATAGGTACATTGATCATGACTTGCAGATGACCCCTATTGATTTTTAGGTCACTAGGTCAAAGGTCAAGGTCACAGTGACTCGAAACAGTTAAATGGTTTCCAGATGATTACTCAAGAATGCTTGCGCCTAGGATGATGAAACTTAATAGGAATATTGATCATGACTGGCAAATGACCCATATTTATTTTTTAGGACAAAGGTTAAGGTCACAGTGACTCAAAATAGTAAAATGGTTTCCAGATGATAACTCAAGAATAATTAGGCCTAGGATCATGAAACGTCATAGGTACATTGATCATGACTGGCAGATGACCCCTATTTATATTTAGATCACTAGGTCAAAGGTCAAGGTCACAGTGACAAAAAACATATTCACACAATGGCTGCCACTACAACTGACAGCCCCTATGGGGGGCATGCATGTTTTACAAACAGCCCTTGTTATGTTTTGATTTATCATTGATTCGTGACGCTGGCTGAATCTAGCTAGAGGTGAATTTCGAAATTACACGTACTATAAAAAGTGATCCTTAGCAAATTTTGAGTAGTATATGTAACAATAAGCCACTGAAATAGAGGTCATCTACTGTCCAAGGCCAATGCATATGGGAAGTATCAAGCCTTTTAGTCAATTTGTTGACAAATTCTTGATATGAAATTATAGTCACACTTTATGTGACCTTGACCTTTAACCTAGTGACCCAAATTTAATAGTGGTCATCTATGTTATACATAAATATTTGGAATTGTTAATGTAAATGTAGTCAATTTTGTTATGTTACTTTTGGGAAAGCTTGCTAACTTGAATAGCATGTCAATATTTAACCTGTTCACCTTAAGTTCAATTTCAAATTTATTGAAGTTCATTTTCAACCAAGCAAACTTTGATTTGTTAGTCAATAAATTCATCACTTGCTATGTAATTGACACATCATTTTTTTGTTTTATAAATTTTGATGAATGATAAAAAATGGTGCATTTCTTGTAGTGTTGTACAAACAATAACATTCTACAACAATCGATTTTTGACAATCTGTTTAAATGGTAAGCCTTGTGCACAATTATTGCAAGTTGACCCATTGTATGAAGAAAAATACAATATGTGTTATTTTACAATACAATGCACATGTACACTTAATGGCTTGTAGATAAAATGAATGTATGTTTTCTGTAATACATGACTAGTTTTATATCATATGTTGATATAGTTTTTATACTTAAATATGCAGTCAGGTGATTCATTAACATTAGATTTTATGTATAGGGTGTTATAATAGATTTTGAAAACCTTTCCATGAATACATGTATAATATTTAATTAATTGTAATTATACCCCCTTTACTGGTAATGGGGGCTATGTAGGAGTCCCTTTGTCGGTTTGTCTGTCTGTCAATGTGAAAATTTCATCCGATCTTCACCAAACTTGGTCAGAAGTTGTATCTAGATTATGTGTAGGTCAAGTTTTAATATTGGTCATGCAGTGTCAAAAACTAGGTCATTTGGTCAATTAATGCGTTTGAAAGAATGTTTGTACGAACTATAACTATGTCATTTATCGTTAGATTTTAAAATGACTAAGTACATTTGTTTACCATAATGGGACGGTGTGAGTTCAAAGGTAAAATCCAGGCCATAACTTTATCGCTTATGGTAAAATTTATAATCATTTGGCATATTTCTTCACCATAATTGGACGGTGTGTCAGGGTCACACTCTGAGTTCAAAAATGCTTGACCTACCATAACTATGTAAAAAATGGCCATTAATGAGCTGTTCCGGGCCATAACATTGATGTTCATTGCGAGATTTTAAAATCATTTGTTGCCCATTATTGGACAATGTATCACATGAAAGAATTATGTCGATATCTCAAAGGTCATGCTCATTTGAAAACAATTTACATAAAACACTTGATGGCAAAGTGACACAGTTTCTGTATGTTTATTAAAGTGACTGTTTATGGTTTTATGCTTAAAAGTATGCTACAATTTTTGTTTAACACTAATGATTATCTAGGAAAAAACATAGATCTAAAATGAAATAGTGAAGAGACGCGTATGTCCAGTTAGAATATCTAAGTGAGTTTTCATGTACAGTTATTATTCTCAATGTCAAATTTGTAAATATCACAAAAAATCTATGTTCAGTAATTAGTACATTATCTAAGAAAAAAAATTGATCTTAAATGAAATAATGAAGACACGCATATGTCCAGTTAGAATATCTTAGTGAATTTTCATGTACAGTTATCATTCTCAATTTCTAATTTTCAAATATCATAAAAAATCTATGTTCAGCAACTAAGTACATTGTAATGGATGCATTAAAGTTTCAGAAACAAGATATGTTAAGAAAATCAAATACGCTTATTTGTGTATATAACAATATTGTAATAAGAGCAAATGTGCATGTTTCCAATTTACTCATGTTTATATGTTTCTATTCATTCCATTATATATGTACATGCACATAATTTACAAAGTAATGCACATTCATATTAATTTATTTATTTACATCTAAGCAACACTATACATTATACAATTCACATTTATAAATTAGCATCAAATTTACTATCACAATTACATGACAAATAATATACATGTACTATTAGAAAAAAAGTTGATTTGATCCTGTGACATAAGGGATACATGTGATATGTTCTCATTTGGTCATTATAGTAATCACGGATAATGTACATGTATACATGTATATGGCATAAAATCAAATCACAACATAATATCCAACTTGTTAAAATTTTAACTGAAGTGCCACACCTGGAAGACCTCACACATCTATCACCAATATTTATTTAATTTATTTTAATTATACTAACACAGCAAAAACCCTGGGTTAGCCCCTTCAAATGAAAAAGTGTGATTTGTGACATACCCTGCATGCAACCCAAAAGTTACGAAGTCTACACGTATTCTCCTTAAATATCTTGATACATTCAAGAGTAAGAACGAAGAGAGGATTGTTAACTAGGTTCTCTTTCAGCATAAAAATAGTCATAACAGAAACTAACAGAGATTAAAAGGTAACTAAAACATGCTAGATTTTCTAGACTGTTACCTTGGTTAACAAACTCTCTCATAACCTTTTAAAACATAAAAGAAATATATACAAATTCTTATAGAGCTACATGTATGTAATTAAGTAGAAGTTTGTGCCTTGTATAAAATTACAAATCTAAGTTGAAGTATATTATAACAGGTTTTGGCTGTTCTCTTAGTTAAATCTAAGTTGGAGAAAACAAATACACATTTTTGTTCATCTGACAAGTGAATAAAATCTTTATTAATTTGAATGGCATTATCATATAAAACAGTTCTTAATGCCTCATAGACTGGACACTGTGTCAAAACATGGGTATCAGTTTCAACGCCTGATTTACAAATAGGACATATACGTTTATTTAATGTAACGTTTTCATATGTCCCTGTCTCTAATCTAAGAGGGGCAACGCCACATCTCAATTTTTACAATGCTGCTCTATGCTTAAAAGGCATTGCTATGCAACAACAACAACATTTATGAGCTCTTAAGCATACAATTGCTTTTAAGCAATATGCATTATACATAATACACAAGTGTAACGACCTGGATGATAATTATTATAATTAGGTAATAATTATAAAAATTATGTAATGGAGAAAGTTAACAAATATTTTACTGAATCATAACATAGGATATGCCTTCTAACATTGATAATGATGGTTGTTAATAAAATAATGAGACAAAGAGTACATTGTGCTACATTATAAGTTTCATTTTAACATTCATATTGATTACTGCTCATCAAGTTCTTGGAAAAAAATAGTATATATAGGTAAATTAATTTGCTTAAAAATTGTTCCTTAAACAATTCGCATTATATATATATTTTGAAAGATTAATGATTTCTTTCTTATTTTGTGTTTTCATTAATAAATCAAACTTATTTAACGGTGGCCATCTTTGATAAAATGACTTTAAATAAGTTTTTCTAACATCTTTGTATATTGGACATATTAATGAGAAATGGTATTAGCTTTCTACGACATTAAGATTACAAAATTTACATTTCCGATTATCCTGATGAATATTGTGGTATCGACCTCGTTCTATTTCTAATCTGTGTGATGATAGGCATAATTGAGTTAGTGCTATTTTAAATTGTTTCGTTGTAATGATATCCAGATATTGTTCTGTATTAAACGTGTCCTTGATGCGGCAATATGTATTTAGTCTTGGTGAATTATTGAATTATCTCACTGTACCAGTATTGCTTGTAATGATCGAATAATCGCTGTTTCATTAGATAAGTATATGTAACCAGTATTGCTTGTAATGATCGAATAATCGCTGTTTCATTAGATATGTATATATAGATGTGTTCAGAGTTTTCTGTCAGGGTTTCTTGTTCATGAAATGAAAAAAGCAGTTGTCATTTTTATTTATATCTCCAAGAAGGAACATTTTGCAGTGTATTACTATTTGTAATTATGCATTTTTTAAGCTACCAGATATATCTTTCATAAACATTTTTACTCTGTTACATTCCCAGAATAAATGGGCAATTCATTCTTCTGACATTTTGCAAAATGTGCATATATTACTATCTGACAAGTCCATTTCAAAAGGAGTGAGTTTGTTACCAATATTCTGTGGATAATCCTAGTTTGTAACCATTGAATACATGTATTATCATTTTTTAACACTTTCCCATGGACTATTTTCCTGGGCATGATGTATATATGCATTATTGAGTGTTGTTGGTATTGTCTCAAATGTTGTCAACATTGAGGTTGAAAACTTATTGCATGACATAGTTATTCACTGTTTCTCTATATTTATGTTACATGCCACTGTTTTACATTAGCCAAGGCATGTAGGATAAAAACTGATTAGTTTGTAATAAAACAGCATATCATACTACTCAGTTACCAGTAAAACAACAGTAATTATGTTATGCTATGCAAAAATACTATGCGTAATAAAATGTACATATTTAACTTTTGTTTTTTTCTTGCATATTATATTCAATTGCCTATCCCCAGAACAATAACATAGAAATACAGAGCTGGTATTCTAGAGGCTTCTAATAGAGAAACAAAGATGTTTCCATATTCTTCACATTTATTTTTATGCTTTTTTATGTATAGATATTTGGCTTAATTATGTGTAACTATAAATAATATTTTATGCTGTTAAGATTTAAAAATTAAATATTTTAAGTGTATGAATTATTGGCTTGGAACAGTAAAAAATAGAACATAAAAACTAATCTTTGTAAATTTAAGTTTCATATTTTTCTAGGAAAACCTTGGAATACCAGCCGAAGAGTTTGATGTAATAGTGGTACTGTTTTAACACAGAACATATTTTGAACCCCCTTGCAAGCAACTGTGTTTGAGATCATTATAATGAACATAGTTCAGTATCACTAAAAAAAAATCAAAGAATTGACATCGCATGCTGAATACAATATACAGGATTATTTAGGTTTACTGTTTCATGGCATTGAATACAATATTAACTGGGAAAAATTCTGGAAGTACCAACTTCCTAAATTTCAATCAATTAAAGAGACATAACTCTGGAGTTAAACCAATACAATAAAGCACAGCCAGTCCAGTATCTACAGTGGGAGAGAGCATAGGGGTATTGTCATGTACATACTGTAGTTACATTTTTTTCATAACAAGAAATGTGTTTGTCAGAAACACAATGCACCCTTAGTATTGCGCCGCTTTGCAGCGATATCTTTGACCTTGAAGGATGACCTTGTCCTTTCAAAATGTGCAGCTCAATGAGATACACAATGCATGCCAAATATCGAGTTGCTATCTTTAAAATTGCAAAAATCATGACCAATGTTATAGTTTTCAGACAGACTGACGGACAGATGGTTCAAAAACTATATGCCAGCCTTATGGTGCATACAAATGTACCAAGAAGAATGCTTTCATTATGATTAAGATATTAATATTATGAATATATTTATATGTCAAAACAAAATCTAGATTTTAGAAATAATTCTTTTAATGCAAAAGTACTAATAATTTTAAATCTCATTTAATATCACATTAGTTGTCCATGTGCCTATTAGGCAAAGCAATTGTCAAACAGAAAACAGTGCTTTTATTTGCTTTTTATTCGGCGTGGGGTATTGTTTGGGTGGAATCCATTGTGGTATTGAGGTTGTGTTGTTTTGTCAAATCATTAATACATAGAGGATATTTGTTTGAATCGGTGGATTATCGATTTTAATTCACGAGTGATCATAGAAAATAATATTTTCACGAGTGGCGCAGCCACGAGTGAAAATATATATTTTCTATGATCACGAGTGAATTAAAATCGATATATGCCACCGAATCCAACAAATTTTCTTTTTATTTTATGCTTTTTTCACAGTTTATATACATTGTTAAAGAGTTTCACCAAAGAATTTCGCTGGAATAATGACGTCATTTCGTCAAAAAAATGACGTCATTTCACAGTAAACAGTGTAAAATTATCGATAATTTTCACTGATAATTTTCATTGTTTGAAACAGTGAAATTATCAGTTTTAATCAACTGATATTTCCCTATAAACCACCGGAAAGCATAAAATAAAATCTGATCATAAATAAAGAAGTTATGGCAATTTGAGCACAATGTTCATTTATCTAAGTATAAAAGGTGCCATGATAATTATGTCAAAATGCTTGATACAGTTGTCTGCTCTTGTTGATAGGTTGGGGTCATGTTGTTAAGCAAGTATGCAAACTATAAAAGCAATATGTCAAAGGACATAGAGAATATTTTGGGTAGAACGCAAACGTTAACATAGATTTATCAATAATATGCATATTCTAAGCATTAAAGGGGCCATAATTCTGTCAAAATCCTTAATACAGTTTTCTGCTCTTGTTTATAGGTCGGGGTCATGTTGGTAAACAAGTATAGAAAATATGAAAGCGGTATGTCAAAGGACATTGTAAATATTTGGGGTAGTACGCAAACTTTAACATTTGCTGCATATTTTAAGTGGAAAAGGGCCCATTATTATTACAAAATTCTTGATAGAGTTTTCTGCTCTTGCTTATAGGTTGGGGTCATGTTGGTAAACAAAGTATGCAAAATATGAAAGCAATATGTCAAGGGACATTGAAATATTTGAGGTAGTACGCAAACTTAAACATTTGCACGCTCACGCAAACGCAGACGCCGGGGTGAGTAGGATAGCTCCACATATATTATAGTAAAGCTAAAAATGTCTGGCCTTTTTTCCCACAGGTGGAAGTAACGTTCCTTGGACAGTATATGGGCCTTGGAGCCCTATACATTCAAATTAACATATAAAATCATGTGTAATGAGAGAAACCTGAACAAAGAGCCATGAAAATAATTCCCACCCTCTGATATTGGAATCCAGTAACGTTACTTCCACCTGTGTTTTTTCTAACAAAACATTATATCTCGACATTTTCCATGGCAGACAATAAGTGTGACGCTGCAGACTTTGACTTGCAAATTGAGCAGCATTTGTCATTGGCAATCTGGTCACTTTTCTGAAAGCCAAAAGGTTCCAGGAGCTTTTCCCGAAGACACCTGGTGTCATCAGAACAATACTTAATTATATCTTGCTGTATACCAGGAGTATTTGCAGCCAAATCTCGTTTATTGTAATAGAGAATGGCATGGCTCTGTTGACCCCTTCTACCAGCCCGGCCTATCTCCTGCAGGTATTGAGCTATGCTGGCCGGTGGCTTGGCATGGATGATTCTTGTTACACATGGGGGATCAAAACCCATGCCAGCCACTGAAGAAGTCAGGATCAATCTAATCACTGGACTTGCTGCCTTCAATGCATTTATCGTGTAATTTAAAACACATTTGTCTTGATTGGAGTACAACACAGCATTACATGATTTTGTAATGTCATTTGAACCAAATATAAATCTAAGATATGCAGATGCTTGGCTAATGTAATACAGTGGCATGAACATTAATGTAACAGTATAATTTAATTGATCTTTTTTCAAACCATCACATTCCTTTCTAAAGATTTCTTCATAAATTTGATGAACATCAGTTTGTTTTGATTTGAGAATTTTGCTTAAGAAGATGTTACATTTGTCGGGGCTTTCTTCAACAATTGCAGGTTCATGTAGACCTAAAATACTTGGAAGTTTTTTTATTTGATGTTTTGTCAAGGAACCACTCAGAGCTATGAAAGAGGCATTAGAAAAAATTGATGGCAAGGTCTTCAGATGTTGGAATGAGGTTCTGAATTCTTCTCCCCTGAAAAATTTCAAATATGCATGTAAAAACTTGGACCAAATATTTGTTACACAAATGATACATGTACTAAGTAGCTGTTGACATTTGTGATAATAAATGCATAACAGCTGGCAACTCTTATTGACTTCTTGTAAAGGACCACTCTAGTATGCAAAGCATTGAATAGCAAAGCACAAATATTTGAGATGCTAAGGCCTAACAGGCCTTTTCTGCACTATGAAATGGGTCCAAAATTTGGCGCCATTCCCAATGCAAATCTGGTTGTTTTTTTTCCCAATTGAGAAGAAATTTCCCAATTCTAAAAATATTTTTTTTGTAAACCTTTTAATATATCAGATAACCTGATACAGTGTAAAAAATAGAAAACATGGAATAATTAAAATATCTGTTGTCTCGAATTTGTTTTAAAAACAGTAAAATATGTTAAATTGATTATTTAAGACTAATGTTATTTCCTCAAAATCTGGCGTTTCACAAGATTTGTTCCACCTCCAAAAGGCCAGGCCCTTTCTCAAAAAACAGATAAAAAAACTGCACTTATCACACTTGTTCATAATATTTTGTTAAATTGTTATATTATGTTATAAAAATAGTCGTTATTTATCAGTAAACGTCTTCTTAGAAACAAAAGAAACACTATTTACATGCGATTAGCCAGTTTTGCAAGTATTTTTATCCCAAAATGTTATTTACGACGCAAAATTCCAGTGTGGCGTTTTCCAAAAATGGAGCAGAAAAGGCCTGCTTAAAAAAACGTGTCCTTTTCTGTTTACATTCTCAAAAAATGAGTCCATAGGTAGGATATTTTTGTATGTTCTGATATAATCTGATGGTAAATAAATAAATATGATTCTAGACTAAAATGATTACTTAAATTGCATAGTATTTGTAAGCATAATATCAACGACATTCTCAAATCGGTGAAAAAAACTGCTTTGCTAATTAACTAGTACAGAATCCGAGACCATAGGCATTATTGAATTGTGACTAAACATCTTGATTTAACTAAGAATTGTATACAAAAAACAAACAGAGGTACTTCAGTTCACAGATGTATCACGATCAAATATAATTGTACAAACTTTAAATTGAAAAAAACTACATACCAATCTTCTACAATGTGACACTCGTCGATCACGACAGCATGAACTTTGCTAGTGAAGTCTTCATTTCTCAGAAGAGCTTTTCCCCAGGTATTATTAAGTAAAGATTCAGGATGACACATGACTATGGAATATTCTCCCTTACAAAGTTTTTGCTGATCATCTTTGCTGACAACAGACTCATCACCAAAAGGCAAACGGAAAGCTGTAATGTTATGTTCAGCGAGAATCTGCATTTGATCTTGTTGAATAATTGTAAGTGGAGAAACAACTAAAACAACTACATTGGTTGAACTGGATACAGATGATAAAAGCATTGGCAAACATTGATAAATAAGGCTTTTACCATAGCCAACAGGTAAATTGACAATTACATCTTTATGACACAATATTGTCTGCAAACATTCAATTTGTTTTGTCTTGGGTGTAACATTTGGGTCAAAAATTTGAACGGCATCTAAAATATGTTGTAATGTTGTTGCAGAAGACATTTTAATTTTAATGTCAAAATGAAAACTAAGGGAAATAATCATCACACAATTTTTTTTTAAATGTTCTTCGTTGCTTATTCAATGCATCAAAAGTAACTAAAGAAGGCCAATTCCCTGGCAAGACTTGAACTCGCATCTCTAACCAGTGCATCGCTGGATAGTGTACTACATTGTACTACAGGGAGAGCTTTGACCTTACTTTAGTCTATTCACAGCATTGACAGTTTAATTGATACAACGCGACACATAACAACTGAATAAAAACAAATCATTATTAACCCAAGACAAATTTTAGTAACAGTTGGTTTAATGCAAAATATGTAACATTAGCTAGACATATGTTTTTACGATATTTTGCATCGCATACATAAACAACATACAAATTAAACTTACCGAGATAGGTAACGATAGTCCCGTTGCAATGTGTCCGCCATGTTGATTACCGTTACGCGTCATGGGAAAACGAAATTCATTTTTTCAATATTGTTTATTTTTTTATGTTTTACATAACCACCTTCATTTTTTTACATAAACAAACTTTTTACAAAGTGCGTACCTAAAAATATATTTTCAACCAGTAAAATATTTTGGAATCACGTTGGTCCAAAATATGGACCAACGTGAACAACCTGTGGAGGCAGAGGTCCATTGTGTCACACCGGTCTTTACTGACCTGTGTGAATGCGCGCTAAGCATTGTGGGAAACGGACTTTTTTCCATCATGGCGTTGGTAAACATAATAAACACGGAAGTGAAAAATGGTAATTAATTATTATCAAAAACAGGCCCCATCAAACCGGGCCAGCTGTAATATATAGTTGGATGCAGTTTGTGATTCAAAAGGAGCTAATTTTCATGTCAGTCTATTGTTTGTAAGAATCACTAAACACGTAACTTAGACTAACTAAACATGTTGCAAGACTGTATCTTCGAAATAGTTAATAAATCTAAATCATAAATAAATATTTATAATTAAATACCTGCTGAAATTTGAGAACGTAAACGATTTAAAATAAACGCTGTGAACATTGCAAGGAATCTTACATGTAGGCCTAATGTGTGAGAGGATTAGTCAGGGATAAAATAAAATGGAGTTCGAAGGATCTAACATTTTGAGGAAGACGTCATGGTATCTTGGACATTTGGCACTTTCATATATTTATTTAGTAGATACTGAAAATGCTGAATGTGCTAATTGCAACATCAAAGACAAGCAGGTGAGATTTTTACAGCTTTTTTTTCTTGACATAATATTGTATGTTTTCCATTTAATTTATATGCCAGTGTTTTTTTTCACCATTTTGGGAATGGTTTCCGGTCATTTCCCCCCCCCCCCCCCCCCCCCCCAAGACGTTTCCTCCCCAAGACGTTTCACTGCAAAGACAATTCCTCCCTAGACGTTTCCCCCCCATTTTAGTTTTAGTGCAGATGTTCCCCCCCCCCCAATAAATTTATAATTGTTTGGTTGAAGTACAATCTTTGTTTATTATCAAAATTATTATTTTGTTTATGAAGTCTTTAATTAACTTTTAATATCTATGAAGCAGCTTGTATGGTTTTTTGGTTTTAGAATTGTTTTTTGGAGGGCTTAACTGTGTAATGATTGCATGTAAATCATTAGTAAGTGCATGTTGGTGTACTAGTGGAATACATGGAATATCCTCAAAATCTTACTGAGTATCTTATACATGTTGCTCAACACAAATGCAACCAAGAATAATGTGTAATCAAGACCCGTTTTGAATACACAATTAACACCTTATTTCAGTTTGAGTGAACCTGGGCAGGGTTGTGCAAATGCAGTGTTTGTTGTTTTTTATCCAATTAAATATGGTCAATTGGTGAAATGAAAATGGTAAAATCAAATTAAAATTAATTTCGACACTGTTTTCCTTGTAACAGATAAATATGATAAATAAATATTTACTTTGTAACTGTCAACATTTTTTTCATGCATTCATATGTTTATTATCAAATTATTGGATGTCACTGATATTTTATTTTTTACTAATAACTCATTTAGACTAAATAAAACAGAATTGAACTTTCCGTGCACATTATTTCATTATTAATAATATAATTTATTAGCAAATGTAATAAAAACTTATTGATATAAGAAACACAAAACACAATTACCCGTTTTTATTAAATGAATTTGTGGAATTTAAGGAAAAATTAATAACTTTATGAATTAAAAAAAAGGTAAATTTAAAGCAATTTATTAATAATAATTAAAACAGTGATAAACTACATAAAAATGTTTTTGTATGATAATGTACTAATCTCATCTTATGAATGACTATCCCCCTTCAAAGATGTCACCTAATCTCATCAATGATGATTAATGGGCCTGTATATTGCACCATAAGTACCCCTTTATACAATAGCTAAAATCTTGTTATATACACTTGCTAATCCAATTAACGCTTGTATATTGCACCATAAGTGCCTGATATATTGTTCAATGGTAGGTGTGTGTTGTTACTTAATATTAGTGAATACATAACTTTCCTATTATTTGCCTGGTTCTGAAAATATTTTCATCGTTGAGTTTCCTTTAATTTTTAAAGAATATTTTTGAGAGGTAACACCTGAGTACTACAAATCAATGTAAAATGTTCATACTAGCTGTATTGGGACATTATAATTTAAATGTTACAAAACAATTTTATTTACTTGTCTCAAAATAAATATCCCAATATGATATTTATTTAGTCAAAATAATTTGTGTTTCAGTTAAAACTTGGATATAGTTATTATTCTTCATTAAAAATCACAACCATTCCACTTTAAATGACCATCAAAGCTGTGTTTTTACTCAATTTTTCAAGGATCTCAATAAATGAAAGAAAAAATTCAGGTACTTATAAAAACAATTCTAATTAGATCTATTTAATTGGTAAAATTTGTTTGAGGCTTCCCTAAAAACAACCATAATAAATCATTTCACTGATCTATTGATATATCTATTTAATAGGCAGAATGACAAACAGAACTAGTGTGGTTTCTAGGGTCATAAATCTGGTCCCTAAGCCTTAATTGGTAATAATATGCATGCAGTGTTATGTCTCTGAAAGTGACAATGAAGCAAATCTGCCCTTAGGCTATTTCATTTCACTCACACAAAAGGAGATAACTTGCTATTAATTTAATAGTTACTTCTAACTTGTCTCCTTTCTGTATTAAGAGGGTTTTCATATTTTAAAGTTCAATTGGTCTTCAAAAGAATAAGCAATCAAAGTTCTTGATTTTGCCAACAAATAATGTTTACCAATTGTGGGTCTACTCTACTTTCTTTTAATAATTATTTCTAATTATGTTTTTTTTTAAATTTTTATATCAATGGAAAATGAAATATTTTTTCACTATTTTGTTTAAAAAGTACTTAAAGAAATCCAGGCAAGAATACATGACAAGTAAGGGTTGTGTCAAGAAGGTGCCATTTAAGGCCCTATTATCAGTTTTGGATGCCCTAACCTGTATAGGTGAGAAGACTGTGAGAAGACTGGGGACGTGGGGCATGAGGAACAACTAATACACAGTAATTGACAGGTTCGTGTTGAATCAAGCACAGAATTTTCTGAGCATTCATGATTCATAAGAATTGAAAAAAAAAACAATCAACCAGAAAATTCCAGTTGACCAACTTTGACTTAATTGCATGAACAGGTATAAAATAGTGGGTATTAATAGCTTAAGACATTATTGGCAACATGTCTGTTTAATTTATATTATCAATATTGTTACCGGGTAATTAAGCATGGAATATTAATCAAAATTGGGGGGTAAAGTTCAATCGACCAGTATTGACCAGTAATGACAAATTTGGGAGTATTGACCGGGGCGGTTTTAACCAGTAAAAACCGCCGGTTAAAACCGGGGGCGGTCGATTGGTGCCAACCCTGGGTGTACTAAAGGAATACTAGAGGAATACATGGGATATTCTCAAAATCTTACACATGTTGTTTTTAATATAATTAAATAGGATCAATTGATGAATTAATTCAGTTTGTGTAAACTTGGGCTGGGTTGTGGAACTATAGTTATTTGTTGTTATACAATTAAATTGGGTACTATGTAACTGTCAAAAAAACATATGCATTCACACGCATATAATCCAATTATTGGATGTCACTGATAATTTCAATTTTACTAGTAGGTAATTAAGACTAATTAAAACAGAATGGGACTTTCCTCGCAAAGTATTTCATTACTAATAATATAATACTATAATTAGCTAATTTAATCAAAACATATTGATATTTTAATAATTTAACTCAATGATATTAATAATATTAAAATTTTCCCCTAAAAACTAGGGCAGGAAGATAGGAAGGATTTTTTTTGGAAAATCAACAGTGTTGTCAGTGTAAAATATTTGCAAAGCTTCTTCTGAGTTTGAACTTCAGTTTTTCATTTTGTGACCTGCAACATATTCTATGCTACTTTATTTCACTATGGTAAGTCATTAATGTGTTATTTATTTTTCAACTATATAATGTGCTAATCTCATATAATGAATTACTACTCCATTTAAAAATGACACCTAATCTAAATTCATTAATACAATAGTTATAATTGTTTTTATTGTAATTTGTAACATACTATTCCACTAAAAATAACCATCATAGAACATCAATGCCGTGCTTTTACTAAATTTTCAATGATTTCAATTATTTAAAGAAATAAATTTATCAGGCACTTATAAAAAAATATATAATAAGGGTGTCAACATTTAACAAACTGAACAAGTCAATTTGAACTTCTCTTGCAATGCAAATGGAGCCACTTGAAATATCAAATTGTTCCCATACTAGTCGGCAATATAACTATGACATTGTGTCTTTTCAAAACATGCATCAGACACACCTTCTGAAACTTTTTAAGCGGTTTTGAAAACGCTATTTCATTGCAAACTTTCGTCAATAAAGGATACATGTTGTAATACAACCGAAAGTGAAAGTTCTTTTTTTTAAAAAATGAATAAAGAGCGAAATAGTTGAAAACTAACGAAAATTATAATTGATACTAACATAAGACCGTAAGACTGAACAAAATAATACTTAACTTTTAAATCATAACATGAATATTTACTTATAAAGCAAATTCTTCATTCATCCGCGGACTTCTTTGTGTCGTAGTCATAAATGCCTCCAAATGGAGGTGCGTGATGCGTCTAAGTATAGAGGTGACAATAACGTAGTGACGTCACCATCTATGTATAGAATGGGCAGAGGTCTCTTCTAGTATAAGGGAGACCACTGCGTAGGAGATTGGGTAAAATTAGCCTGTACCGATCCCTATCATTCGGTACCCCTCGCAGATTATCCGATGTTTGACGGAAAGGGCCGAGAATGTGCGATTGGATCCCTATATAGAGAGTAACGATAGATAAGGGGAGGTAACCAATCTAGCTAGCCTTCGCTGAGTTATTCAACAACATCGCTATATTGCTGATTTTTGCTGTTGTTTTTTGGTTAAAGCTGCATGCTTGTGTTGGATAATGTTTAATTTATCATTCAAGTTTTACATATGATTCTGTTTAAACCATATTTAATCGATGTTTTGGTGAATTTCGCGCATGCTTAACTTGCCCGATTTCGGACGTAATTTACTTTCGGATACATGCTCCTCTTGTGTTTTTTTTCGATGTTTTCTTATGTATGCAGATTAAAAAAAAACAGCTCATGCTTAAATGTGTTATTGAGCAAGTGACTTCTTAATACTATGGCAGGAATAAAACACTGTTATAAAATTATAAAAGAAGTTTAGTTACATGTATAAACTCACAGTCACAAGTGTGTAAGTATTACTGTTACATTTATTTATATTTACTAAAAGTAAATATATGCTCACATATCAGTAAGTATTGTACAGCCCTAAATTATATTTAATACACCCATCTAGGCAGTTAATTCATATATGTGCTGGCTTTAATTTACATTCATGTTATTATCACCCTGCAATAGGCGGAGGGATATTGTTTTGGCCTTGTCCGCCCGTCTTTCCGTCCATCCGGCACTTTTGTGTTGGGAGCCATATCTTGGAAGTGCTTTGGTGGATTTCATTGAAACTTGGTATGAGTATATGTATAGATAAGAGGATGATGCATGCCAAATGGCATTGTACACTATCTGTTAATAACGGAGTTATGGCCCTTCGAACCTAAAAAAATGCTTTTTTACCTGAGTGTCAAATATAACACTTTTGTGTCCAGAAGCTAATTAGCGGGGGATATCAATTCAATGAATTTGCTTGTTATTAATTGAAGGGAAATAAACCTGTTATTTTGTCTGTCATTATGGTGTTTAAAGTCACATTTAATGGCATCCAACCTACTTTATTTCAAATACAGTAACACCTGGCGCCGTGACCTGGATGCAGATTCTAAGCAGATGGGCCAAAATGGGGGCAGCTAGAGAGACTCGCCTGGAACTGACAAGCCTGGAGGGAGCTGGTTGACTGTTGGCGAGATGGGACAACAGACGAAGAATAAACGAACCTACTTGATTTGATAAACATTTTTGTAAGTCATTCAAGAATCGAGCAAACTTTTTGTTTCCAATAAGCAGTCCTGTATATATCCGAAATAAAATAAAATGTTTCACTCAGGTTCCTTGATACTCATCTTGGTATTTAATGGACCGTATAACAGATTATGGCATGTATTAAAGTTTGTCATTAAATGCGTTATTTATAAATGTAAACATTAAATCTAAAAAGCTCAATTAAAAAACAAGAACAAATTAAAAGAAAAAGTAATCCTCATCTGGGCTCGAACCACTGACCTCTGGAGTAAAAGTCTAACGCTAAGACGGCCATCCATGCTCATACAATATTTTATACTTTTAGTTTCTATAAGCAAAGCTCGTAGTGTCACAAAAAACGACAACAGAACTCCAAATTATTCAATTGTTTTGCTTTGCAACGATTTATCAATTTCAGGTTGTTAATGTTAAGTATAACTGTTTTCTCACAAATATCATAACTGCAACAAAAATGTGCAAGTCTGAAACAATTTTTATGCCCCCTTTCAAAGAAAAGGGGGCATATAGTTATCAGACTGTCCGTCTGTCGGTCCGTATTTCTGTCACACTTTGCGTTTAGGTTTCGAAAAATGCTCATAACTTCTATTTCCCTTGAGATATAACCTTCATATTTGGTATGCATGTGCATATGGACAAAGCCTTTCCATAATAACACAAATTTTTACCCCTGTGACCTTTACCTTGAACTTAAGGTCCGTGTTTAGGTTTCAAAATCTGCGTTTAGGTTTTGAAAAATGCTCATAACTTCTATGTCCCTTGAGATATAACCTTCATATTTGGTATGCATGTGTATATGGACAAGACCTTTCCATACGCACAAAAATTGTTACCCCTGTGACCTTGACCTTGGGGTCCGCGTTTAGGTTTCGAAATCTGCGTTTAGGTTTTGAAAAATGCTCATAACTTCTATGTTTTGAGATATAACCTTCATATTTGGTATGCATGTGTATATGAACAAGACCTTTCCATACGCACAAAAAAATTTACCCCTGTGACCTTGACCTTGAAGTTAGGGTCCGCGTTTAGGTTTCGAAATCTGCGTTTAGATATTGAAAAATGCTCATAACTTCTATGTCCCTTGAGATATAATCTTCATATTTGGTATGCATGTGTATATGGACAAGGCCTTTCCATACGCACACAAATTTTGACCCCTGTGACCTTGAACTTAGGGTCCGCGTTTAGGTTTCGAAATCTGTGTTTAGGTTTCGAAAAAAGCTCATAACTTCTATCAAGCATTTATAGGGGGCATAAGTCATCCTATGGTGACAGCTGCTCTTGTTTTATTTTGTCAATTTACCAAAACATGCAAAGGCCCCTTAAAATACATGAAGTAATGTTTACAGTTGTCCATAACCACATATTGAAAAAGAATGTGCAAGCTCTATCTATTGGCATACAAACAAAGCCAATCTGTTGGATTATTACTCATGGCAAGCAATATGATCTTAGGTATACCTTCTATAATCAGGTGTTTGCACTTTAATCACATTAAAATTTGAAAAACTATAGAAGTACAAAAAGGTCAGAATGATAACAAACAGGTTTGTAATGGACATCATCTTGCAATTGCTATTTATGTGAGTGGGATGGTACACAAATTCTGAATTTGTTATATGTAGGACATTTAGTAACTTAGCAACCCATGCATGTTGCAAGGGTGTTAATTGTCCGGATTATTTGGAAATCCCGATTTGAGCCATTCAGGATTGAATTTTAGATCAGTGTAAATCTGATGATTTGTTTTAAGGGGGTGTGAACAAATATTGTAATTGCTTCATTGGCATGCCGGGCATGTGCGCTTAGTATGGATTTTTCCTGGTCTTTTTAACAAGGTTTTCCAAAGAAAAAAACGGGTTATTCAATTTGGCAAATGCCGGCTGGCGGGCGGACGGAACAAGCTTGTCCAGGCCATAACGTTGTGGTTCTTGGTGAGAATTTAAAATCATTTGGCACATTTGTTCACCATCATTAGACGGTGTGTTGCTCAAAAGAATACCGTCAATATATCCAAGGTCAAGGTCACACTTTGAGTTCAAAGGTCAAAAATGGCCATAAAAGAGCTTGTCCGGGCCAAAACTATGTCATTCATTGTGAGACTTAAAAATGATTTGGCATATTTGTTCACCATCGTGGGACGTTGTATCGCACTTTAGAATTACGTCAATATCTCCAAGGTCAAGGTCGCCACAACTAAAAATATATTTATTTTGAAACAAAGGGGGTTAATTATAAACAGTTCAGTTTGAGTTGTCTCCCTCTATCAGACTTTTTTCTACATTGAAAACCTGGTTTTGTGACAATTTTGTCCCTTGTTTTACTATTGTCTGATTGGTTATCCGCTGACACGGACATAAAAGGTAACTGACCTAACCTCTTGGCTACTTTCCAGAAATCTTACATACTACAAAATGTAGCATATGTCCCCCATCATTAAATTTCCATTTTCTGCTGTCAAACTAAGTGCATATATTATTTCATTTGCAAAAGACATATCTGGATATATTTTTGGACAGTTGTTTTACTGTATGGTTAGTGGATTAACATTTATTATGCCCCCCTTCGAAGAAGAGGGGGTATATTGCTTTGCACATGTCGGTTGGTCGGTCTGTCGGTCCGTCCACCAGGTGGTTTCCGGATGATAACTCAAGAACGCTTAGGCCTAGGATCATGAAACTTCATAGGAAGATAGATCATGACTCGCAGATGATCCCTATTCATTTAGAGGTCACTAGGTCAAAGCTCTAGGTCATAGTGACCCGAAATAGTAAAATGGTTTCTGGATGATAACTCAAGAACGCATATGCCAAGGATCATGAAACTTCATAGGTAGATTGATCATGACTTGCAGATGACCCCTATTGATTTTGAGGTCACTAGGTCAAGGTCACGGTGACCCGAAATAGTAAAATGGTTTCTGGTTGATAACTCAAAAACGCATACGACTAGGATCATGAAACTTCATAGGTAGATTGATCATGACTCGCAGATGACCCGTATTAATTTTGAGGTAACTATGTCAAAGGTCAAATTCACGGTGACCCGAAATAGTTAAATGGTTTCCGATGATAACTCAAGAACGCTTACGCCTAGGATCATGAAACTTCATGGGTACATTTATCATGACATGCAGATGACCCATATTGATTTTCAGGTCACTAGGTCAAAGGTCAAGGTCACAGTGACAAAAAACGTATTCACATAATGGCTGCCACTACAACGGACAGCCCATATGGGGGGCATGCATGTTTTACAAACAGCCCTTGTTATCGATGTTCTTTATAACATTTATATAAAATGACAATTACACATCGAGTGTTACTGGTGGTCTGGCTTATAATAGTTTGCATTTTACTCACCAGAAATAGCAACTAAGACTATAAAAAGAACAATGAACTATGGCTTTGGGGGGCTCTACCTGTAAGGGACCTACAGGCTCAGACTCCAGACTTTATCATTAGGATTTCAAATTTGGGACATTTGACACCCCTGATGTTGTGCCATGTATCAAAACCGTCTATATATAAACATTAATTTTATTAATTGGATATGTTGAAGATTTGGTGATGCAATCATTGGATTTCATTTTGTGTTTTGTTGACCTACTTTTAATTTTTAGGCTCAGCAGAACTATGGCTGTCAAAACACAATTGTATTAAAATGAATAGTGCTTCAAATTATACAAGAAGTCACTTTCTTTTTGTTTTAGATGTTTTTCAGTTTCGTCGGAAGACATTTCCCACCAACCATCCTGTCTTGAAAGAAATAACTTTTGAACCCGATTATCTGGTAATACTATTTTTTTTACATACAGTTATTAGTGAATTATGAACATTTCATAAGGATCTCAAGGGTCACAACAGGTATATATATATAATGTATATATAATCAAGATTTTCCATAGGCAGTTAGAGCACAGCCGGCCCGAATAGCATGGACAAGTTAACAATTTTTTTTTTTAAATATCTAGTGTGTAAAAATTACTTTGCATTGCAGAGAACTTTAAGATCATTTTATTTCTGTAAAAAATGTTCAAAGTTATATCCTGAATGATTTTAGGGCCTTAAATTATATATGGAAACAAGCATATTTAATAATAAAAAAGGCCTGTTGAGTTTTTAATTTGTTCTCTTAAAGATTTACAGAAAGACCCTTTTTAGCTCGACTATTATATATGAAATCTATATAGTGGAGCAATTCTACTCACCCGGCGTTTGCGTTAGCCTTAGCATTGGCGTTAGTGTGAGCATGCAAATGTTAAAAGTTTGCGTACTACCCCAAATATTTTCAATGTCCCTTGGCATATTTCTTTCATATTTTGCATACTTCTTAACAAACATGACCCCAACCTATAAACAAGAGCAGACAACTCTATCAAGCATTTTGTAATAATTATGGCCCCTATTCCACTTAGAAAATGCAGCAAATGTTTAAGTTTGTTTACTACCCCAAATATTTTCAATGTCCCTTGACATATTGCTTTCATATTTTGCATTTTTCTTTACCAACATGACCCCAACCTATAAACAAGAGCAGACAACTCTATCAAGCATTTTGTAATAATTATGGCTCCTTTACCATTTTGAATATTCATATTATTGATAAATCTATGTTAAAGTTGGCGTACCACCTAAAATATTTTCAACGTCCCTTGACATATTGCTTTCATATTTTGCAAACTTATTTACCAACATGACCCCAATCTATAAAGAAGAGCAGACAACTGTATCAAGCATTTTGTAAGAATAATGGCCCTTTTTCCATTATTATATGCATATTACTTAAGATTCAACCCAATAATATCTTTGACAAGTTTTAAAATGATGCCGGTTGGTTGAAAAACATGGCATTTATGAGGTGGGGCATTTTCCTTATATGGCTATAGTAAACCTTGTTATCACTCTAGAGGCCACATTTATTGTCAGATTTTCATGAAACTTGGTCAGAACATTTTTCCAATGATATCTTGGATGAGTTTGAAAATGGTTTTGGTTGCATTAAAAACATGGCCACCAGGGGGCGGGGCATTTTTCCTTATATGGTTATTTATATATGGTCCATATATGGTTATATATGGCTTTAGTAAAACCGTGTGAACACTCTAGAGGCCGCATTGTCCAATCTTCGTGAAATTTGGTCAGAAGATTGGTCTCAATGATATCTTGGATGAGTTTGAAAATGGTTATGTTTGCTTGAAAAACATGGCTGCCAAGGGGCGGGGCATTTTTCCTAATATGGCTATAAATGGCTATAGTAAAATCACCCTAGAGGCCACATTTATTGTCGGATCTTCATGAAACATGGTCAGAAGATTCATCCCAATATCTTGGACGAGTTTAAAAATGATGCTGATTGGTTGAAAAACATGGCTGCCAGGGGGCAGAGCATTTTTCCTTCTATGGCTATAGTAAAACCTTGTTAACATTCTAGAGGCCACATTTATTGTCTGATCTTTATGAAACTTGGTCAGAAGATTTGTCCCAATGATGTCTTGAATGAGTTCGAAAATGGGTATGGTTGCTATAAAAACATGGCCACCAGGGGGCGGGGCATTTTTCCTTATAGGGCTTTAGTAAAACCTTGTTAACACTTTAGAGGCCACATTTATTGTCAAGCTTCATGAAATTTGGTCAGAAGATTGGTCTCAATGATATCTTGAAAGAGTTTGAAAATGGGTACATTTGCTTGGAAAACACGACTTCCAGGGGGCGGGGCATTTTTTTCATTATATGGCTATAGTAAAGTCTTGTTAACACTTTAGAGGCCACTTTTATTTCCGATGTTCATGAAAAATGGTCAGAAGATTCATCCCAATAATATCTTGGACGAGTTCAAACATGATGCTGATTGGTTGAAAAACATGGCTGCCAGTGGGCTCTGCATTTTTTCTTTTATGGCTATATAGTAAAACCTTGTTAACACTCTAGAGGCCACATTTATTGTCTGATCATCATGAAACTTTGTCCGAAGATTTGTCCCAATGATATCTTGGATGAGGTCAAAAATGGTACAAATACGTACAGACTTTAATGATAAACACTAGTCTGGCCAATGTCGTCTTACAAGCTGGTATATACACTCACTGCTAGAGCAGAATCATTTGTCATCTGTTGCAGACAGGCAGTGGTGATCGTTCTAAGCAAATTGAGTTGCGGTTCTTTCCGTAGCTAAGGCTTCTAAGCACACACTGATTTGCAAAATATGCTCTGTAAATTCTAAAATGCGACCAACTAAAAACAAACCCTTTGCCAACTTCTAGGTCAAAGGTTAAGTTTGAACATCATGATTCCTTTTAAATGGCAAATGATATTCGCGTACGATCTTACAACTGTAACTCCCTATTCCCAACTCGGCATTTTCATCAAAGGGCATGAAGGGTGTCCAAGGTTGACAGGATGGAATCAATCAATATGATAACAGGACCCCTGTTAATTGATCGATTTTGACACGTAGCGTAGTCTGCCTATTCGGGTAGGCATTGTCATGGAGACGCTGCATATATACACAGATTCGAGGTGCAGTTAAGCCTAAGATAAGGTACATGTATATATGGATTTTGTAAATTCGGGGACATTTGACAGATTTCCGGGACAGCGGGACAAGTTCTTCATTTCCGGGACTGTCCCGGAAAATCCGGGAAAATCCGGGACGTATGGCGTGTATGATATAACAGTTCATACAGTTTAAGAAATACAATACATTTTATACAATGTCGTTTTTATGCCCCCGAACCAGCGATGTTGAGGGCATATTAAAATCGCTCCGTCCTTTAGTTTGTTAGTCCATCCGTCCGTCTGTAAGTTAGTAAGTCCGTCTGTCAGTCCGTCCGGATTATTTTCCGTTCAATAAGTCAAGCAATTGTCATCAGATCTTCACCAAACTTCATGAAAATGTGTAAGGCAATAACATCTAGGTCAAGTTAGATAATGGGCCAAATAGACCCAGACACCCCTGAGTTATGGCCCTTGAATCATAGTAAAATAGGGTTTTTAGCTCGACTATTATATATGAAATATATATAGTGGAGCTTTACACTCTCCCCGGGGTTCCAGTGTCCGTGAGCGTTGGAATGAACTATAGTGGGGGACATATTGTTTTCGCCCTGTCTGTTGGTCTGTCTGTTGGTTTGTTTGCTCCAACTTTAATATTTTGCCATAACTTTTGCAATATTGAAGAAAGCAACTTCATATTTGGCATGCATGTGTATCTCATGGAGCTGCACATTTTGAGTGGTGAAAGGTCAAGGTCATCCTTCAAGGTCAAAGGTCAAAATATACCTAGAAAGGTGCAGATTTGCTTCAGTTTTGTGTTTAGGTTCATTTTATTCCTAAAATATCACAGCTATTACACTATGCCTCCAAACAATATACGAAAGCTTTACCCAAACCAAGACACTCTTGATGTTAGTAATGGTAGGTGAACGTAAGAATTAAATGCTGGCAATTCACATGAAATTGACATGAGGGTTTATTAATTATCCATGGTCCTGACCCCTTTAATATCTGAAATCCCTGTTTGTGCATATAACATAATGAGAACACCCTTTGGTCGACCTAACTTTGTATTTCAATCAGTTTCTTGTTTTGACCATTATTTTTACATTATTATCAAAACTTGTTAGTTTCCTACCCTTGAAAAAGGAGAGGGACTTACGGTTTGCGCTCTGTGTCTGTCAGTCTGACACTTTTCTGGATCCTTCGATAACTTTAAAAGTTCTTCACCCATTTACTTCAAATTAATACTGAATTTCTCTTATGACAATACGGTCAATCTCAACTATGTATGGCCCCATTACCAACCCTGGGGTGCCCCTCCCACATAGGCCACGCCCTACCAAAATTGCCTTTTACTATAATTTCTTCATTTCTACACCGATTCACTTCTAATTGATACTGAACTTCTCTTATGACAATACGGTCAACTATGCATGGCCCCATTACCAACCCTGGGGCACCCCTGGGTCAAACATGCGGCGTGGGGATGTGCGTCGGTCTCTGCCGCGCCATTTCTAGTCAACATTGGAAACATTGGCATCTTAAAGGAACAAATTATGTATGAGCCCAAATTTTGCAGAACTATGGCCCTTGCTCATTTTTGTTTAGCTCCTCAGCTGAAATCATCATCTAGCAGTCACAATAGTTGAGCGGTTGGAGAGGCATGCGTTGCGTCCTACTACTGCTCAGACTATATCATGGTAATGCCTTATCCAAATAACACAAGTATTCACCATGTGCAAATGTCTTGTTGTCTGTATAACTCTCTCTATTAGCTCAAAGTAAAAAGCATTTGAATTTGCACACTTTGGTATTTTAGTTTAATTTTGTTTGGACATTACAATTGTTTTGAAACTAAAGATTAGTGTTGGGGCATAACACTTCTCTTTAAAATGTTTATTTGTGATTATTATTTTTTTCAGTTTGGCAGACAAAACATGCTGATCAAAAAGAATGTGTACCACAGGGGCCAGTGTTTCCATTTGAGTGATTGACAAGAAGAAGAAGAGATGAAAAATGTTATCATCATATTTTAGTCCCTACATTTATAGTGTACAGCTCAATGTATTGAACCGGTGTTGTAGAATATAATTGTGATACATGCGAACATTATAACATTATATATAAGATGATATTTCAAAAGCAATAAGAAATAAAAAGTATAAAAAGGTCAAAACAGTAAACCTTGTGTTTACAGTGGACAGGTTTAAAGTGGAAGTGACTAGTTAACTGTTGATCATAAGCTGCACTGATGGAAAAAATAGTGGGAAATTACTATCTAGAAAACTGTTTAATGTACGACAACAGTTGTGGAACTTCATAAATGACCGTATGTAACAGGGCTGTGCAGTTTTCCTTATATAGCTATAGTGAAACCTTTTGAACACTAGTGAAGTCACTGTTTTTTTTTCCAATCTTCATGCATTTTGGTCGAATATTTGTTCAAATGATGGCTCAGTCGAGTTTCGAAATTTTTATGTCTATTCAAAAAACATATCCACTAGAGCACGAGGCAATTGTCTTTTTATGGCTATAATGAAACCTTGTAAATTCTCTAGAAGTGACATTTTTAGCCATATCTCCAGAAATTTTGGTCAGAATATTTATTCTAATGATAGCTCAGTTGTCGAGTTTGTAACTGGTTCCGGTTTGTAGACTAACATGGCTGCCAGTGGACATGACAGTTTTTCTTAAAGTGCTAGAGTAGAACCTTGTTAACACACAATTGGGCTTTTTTATGTGCATTTTTCATGAAAGATGATCAGAGCATTTGGCCCAATGTAATCTCAGCTGACTTTGAAACTGGATCACATAACGTCAAAAAGTGGGTCAAAATGTCAAATTAAAAAAAGCTTGTAAACACTGGAAGTTGCATTTAAAATTGTGTTCCTTTTTTATGTCCCCCACTATAGTAGTGGGGGACATATTGTTTTTGCCCTGTCTGTTGGTTGGTTGGTTTGCGCCAACTTTAACATTTGCAATAACTTTTGCAATATTGAAGATAGGAACTTGATATTTTGCATGCATATGTATCTCATGGAGCTGCACATTTTGAGTGGTGAAAGGTCAAGGTCATCCTTCAAGGTCAAAGGTCAAATATATGGGTCAAAATCGCTCATTTAATGTACACTTTTGCAGTATTTCAATATTCAAGATAGCAACTTGATATTTGGCATGCATGTGTATCTCATGGAGCTGCACAATTTGAGTGGTGAAAGGTTAAGTTCATCCTTCAAGGTCAGATGTCAAATATATGTGTCCAAAATCGCTCATATTATTATACTTTTGCAATATTGAAGATAGCAACTTGATATTTGGCATGCATGTGTATCTCGTGGATCTGCACATTTTGAGTGGTGAAAGGTCAAGGTCATCCTTCAAGGTCAGAGGTCAAATATATGTGGCCCAAATCGCTAATTTTATGAATACTTTTTCTATATTGAAGATAGCAACTTCATATTTGGCATGCATGTGTATCTCATGGAGCTGCACATTTTTAGTGGTGAAAGGTCAAGATCATCCTTCAAGGTCAAATATATGGGTCAAATTTGATCATGTAATGTCACTTCTGCAATATTGAAGCTAGCAATTTTATATTTGAAATGCATGTGTATCTCATGGAGCTGCACATTTTGAGTGGTGAAGGGTCAAGGTCATCCTACAACGTCAAACGTCATATAGGGGGACATTGTGTTTCACAAACACATCTTGTTTAAAGTTTGTCAAAACATTTGCTGTAATGATAAGCAAAGTCAAGTTTATAAATGATTATTTGCCTACAAATTACATATCTTTCATCAAGTTCATTTATTATTCTAAACTACACCCTCTCAGAATAGTTTAGTTACTTCTGGTCACAGTTGAGCACCTTAGGGCTCTTGTTCTATAATTTGATTGTTTTGGAAAATTGTCATTTTGCCAAAATGTGAGCAAGTCCAAATTTAATTAATGTATAAAGTGGAAAATTATCTATGAATCTGACTGCATAGATATTTGGTATTCAGCAAAGCATCGTGTTAATGTAGTAAAACTAAACACAATTGTGTTAGCATAAAACTGGCCATGCCATGGGGGTCAAATGGTTAATACAGACTTGTAGGAAAAAGACTTCTAAAAATTTTATCCATTAAATATATTTTGTGTACATAATGATTAGCTTTTTCCTTCAACTTATCGCTTTCATGGTGTAAAGAAAACATGCCGACTTACCAAGTAAGTCGGAGATCTGGGTTTGATTCCCAGTGAAAGTCAAGTCACAAGGAAAAATGCTTATTGTTGGAAGGATTTATTAGTTATTCAAAACGTAAGATTTTTTTCTTTGCTCGTTCAGTTACAAATAACAGCAAATGATCTGAAAGTTTTTGTTTATAACGTAGAAGTTAGTGTCATGAATAGTAAATTGGAATAATGCACTTAATAGAAACTATACATATTGTATATAAGACTAAAATACGCAGAAATGAAATACCAGTAGCATTATTAATACATTTTTATACCCCCACAAACGAAGTTTGTCGGTCCGTCTGCCTGTCTTGTCTGTCGGTCCGTATTAAGTGTCCGCTCTCTTATTCAAGTTGCTTTTACCCGATCTTCACCAAACTTGGTCAGATGTTGTATCTATATGATGTCTAGGTCAAGTTCGAATATGGGTAATGCCGGGTCAAAATCTAGGCCAAGGGGTCACTTAGTGCGTTTTAAACTTTGAGCATGGTGTCCGCTCTCTAATTATGCACCCCTTCGAAGAAGAGGGGGTATATTGTTTTCCACATGTCGGTCGGTCGGTCCGTCCATCAGATGGTTTCCGGATGATAACTTGAGAACCCTTAGGCCTAGGATCATGAAACTTCATTGGTACATTGATCATGACTGGCAGATGACCCATCTTGATTTTCAGGTTACTAGGTCAAGGTCACAGTTATTCCAAATAATAAAATGGTTTCAAGATGGTAACTCAAGAATGCTTAGGCCTAGGATCATGAAACTAAGGATCATGAAACTTCATAGGAACATTGATCATGACTGGCAGATGACCCCTATTGATTTTCAGGTCACTAGGTCAAAGGTCACAGTGACAAAAACGTATTCACACAATGGCTGCCACTACAACTGACAGCCCATATGGGGGGCATGCATGTTTTACAAACAGCCATTGTATATACTACTACCCATGCTCGTATATAAGTAATGCCGTATCAAGCCAGTACTATACTAGCGAGTTATATAGCGGGTATATCCTCCTACCCCATGCTCGTATATAAGTAATGCCGTATCAAGCCAGTACTATACTAGCGAGTCATATACCGGATATATCCTACTACCCCATGCTCGTACATTAGTAATGCCGTATCAAGCCGGTACTATACTAGCGAGTCATAGCGGGTATATACTACTACCCCATGCTTATATATAAGTAATGCCGTACCAAGCCAGTACTATACTAGCGAGTCATATACCGGGTATACCCTACTACCCCATGTTCGTATATAAGTAATGCCGT
The DNA here is from genome assembly GCF_020536995.1 of Dreissena polymorpha. Classification (NCBI taxonomy): domain Eukaryota; kingdom Metazoa; phylum Mollusca; class Bivalvia; order Myida; family Dreissenidae; genus Dreissena; species Dreissena polymorpha. The sequence goes on along the minus strand of NC_068366.1, from coordinate 63,986,316 downwards.
ATCAAGCCAGTACTATACTAGCGAGTAATATAGCGGATATATCCTACTACCCCATGCTGGTATATAAGTAATGCCGTATCAAGCCAGTACTATACTAGCGAGTTATGTACCGGGTATATCCTACTACCCCATGCTGGTATATAAGTAATGCCGTATCAAGCCAGTACTATACTAGCGAGTTATGTACCGGGTATATCCTACTACCCCATGCTGGTAAACGAGTCTTATACCGGGTATATCCAACTACCCCATGCTCGTATAAGTAATGCCGTTTCAAGCCAGTACTATACTAGCGAGTTATATACCGGGTGTATCCTACTACACCATGCTCGTATATAAGTAATGCCGTATCAAGCCGGTACTATACTAGCGAGTTATATAGCGGGTATATCCTACTACCCCATGCTCGTATATAAGTAATGCCGTTTCAAGCCAGTACTAAACTAGCGAGTTATAGAGCGGGTATATCCTACTACCCCATGCTCGTATATAAGTAATGCCGTATCAAGCCAGTACTATACTAGCGAGTCATATACCGGGTATATCTTACTACCCCATGCCTTTATATAAGTAATGCCGTATCAAGCCGGTACTAAACTAGCGAGTTATATAGCGGGTATATCCTACTACCCCATGCTCGTATATAAGTAATGTCGTTTCAAGCCAGTACTATACTAGCGAGTTATATACCGGGTATAACCTACTACCCCATGCTGGTATAAAAGTAATGCCGTATCAAGCCGGTACTATACTAGCGAGTTATATAACGTGTATATCCTACTACCCCATACTCGTATATAAGTAATGCCGTATCAAGCCAGTACTTTACTAGCGAGTCATATACCGGATATATCCTACTACCCCATGCTCGTATACCCGGTATAAGTAATGCCGTATCAAGCCAGTACTATACTAGCGAGTCATAGCGGGTATATACTACTACCCCATGCTCGTATATAAGTAATGCCGTTTCAAGCCAGTACTATACTAGCGAGTCATATACCGGGTATACCCTACTACCCCATGCTCGTATATAAGTAATGCCGTATCAAGCCAGTACTATACTAACGAGTCATATACCGGGTATATCCTACTACCCCATGCTCGTATAAAAGTAATGCCGTATCAAGCCAGTACTATACTAGCGAGCCATAGCGGGTATATACTACTACCCCATGCTCGTATGTAAGTAATGCCGTACCAACCCAGGACTATACTAGCGAGTCATATACCGGGTATATCCTAATACCCCATGCCTTTATATAAGTAATGCCGTATCAAGCCAGTACCATACTAGCGAGTTGTATACCGGGTATATTCTACAACCCCATGCTGGTATATAAGTAATGCCGTATCAAACCAGTACTATACTAGCGAGTTATATAGCGGGTATATCCTACTACCCCATGCTCATTATAAGTAATGCCGTATCAAGCCAGTACTATATTAGCGAGTTATATAGCGGGTATATTCTACTACCCCATGCTCGTATATAAGTAATGCCGTATCAAACCGGTACTATACTAGAGAGTCATAGCGGGTATATACTACTACCCCATGCTCGTATATAAGTAATGCCGTATCCAGCCGGTACTATACTAGCAAGCTATATACCGGATATATCCTACTACCCAATGCTGGTATATAAGTAATGCCGTATCAAGCCGGTACTATACTAACGAGTCATATACCGGGTATATCCTAATACCCCATGCTCGTATATACGTAATGCCGTATCAAGCCAGTACTATACTAGCGAGTTATATACCGGGTATATCCTACTACCCCATGCTCGTATATAAGTAATGCCGTTTCAAGCCAGTACTATACTAGCGAGTTATATACCGGGTATATCCTACTACCCATGCTCGTATATAAGTAATGCCGTATCAAGCCAGTACTATACTAGCGAGTCATGTACCGGATATATACTACTACCCCATGCTCGTATATAAGTAATGCCGTACCAAGCCAGTACTATACTAGCGAGTTATATAGCGGGTATATCCTACTACCCCATGCTCGTATATAAGTAATGCCGTATCAAGCCAGTACTTTACTAGCGAGCAATATACCGGATATATCCTACTACCCAATGCTCGTATATAAGTAATGCCGTATCAAGCCTGTACTATACTAGCGAGTTATAAAGCGGTATATACTACTACCCCATGCTGTTATCAGTAATACCGTATTAGTTACACTGTTTGTAACTGATGGTGTATGAGAGCGAAGCTCGAGAAGGGAACTGAGGGTGTATATCCTATACACAATCAGTTACTAACTGTGTATCCATTATATCTCAACCGATTACTCGGGGTGTATGGAAATTTCTCAGGGTGTATGGAAAATACACAATGGGCACATGGCCTCTCAAAGCAAATCGAATCAGGTCATTTTTGTAGGAGGCGAGTTATACCTTACTACCCTATGCTCGTATAAGTAATGCCGTATCACATCAGTTGTATTTTTGACGTCATTTAGTTATATACAGGATAGTCATATAGCGGGTATTTCCTATAACCCCCAAGTACGTACTGTTAATGCTATATCAAACCTGTTATATTCCTAATTTCACAAAGCGGGTATAACCGACTATCCCAGGCTCAAGTTTGCTAAGCGGTATCTACCCAGTAATATTCTATATGTCATTATGCGGGGATACCTGACTATCGTATGTTCGTATTTAAGTGATGCTGTAGCACATTAGTTCAACACTCACAAGTCATACCAAGGGTATATAGGGTTAGGGCAACTAAACCTAATCATATTGTTCACTGCTCGCCTGCATGGTCTGTTCTTCTAAAAGCCATGTAAGAAACACAATCATTCTGCTGTGTGCATATTTTGATCAAATTAATGAATGCTAGTTCGGTTGTTCGGCGTAGCTGTCTTGCCAAGCTTTTCACATAAAATACCCTTTATCAACAAACAATTAAATGATGGGGAAATTTCACGCCTGTAGACCCGAATGAATGAATCAGAATATTTTAATTATTGATTTGAGAGAAATCACCCACAGCATTGGCCAAATCACTGCGGAAATCCGGACTTCTTCATGCACGTTTTTGACCTAACAACAATCACTGCGAAATAGCGCAGACCGTGTTTGACTTACGCTGGCCGCATACGCATTAAGACCTATTTTCGCAAGACGCGACTATAAGTGTGATTTGGTTGTGTTGAAAGAACACTGTGCATGTGTGAACTATTTACATCTCATTGCGATGGCGATATAATAAATTCATAATAAGCCTTGTGAGGCCACATATGATCACATGTAGTATATTTTTATCTAAGGACAAAATTGTTCGGTTTGAATATACGTGCACTTTATAAGAAACACATCATGCGGTGGATATGCGACAATTAAACCTTTATTTTCTATTTAAATATTTATAAACGTGAATATACGACTTGCTTTAACGATACAAGCGTTAATTCGTTACTGATAGGATCATGCGGCAGCAATGAATAGGACACTCCTCGTGTAAGTAATCATCATAGTCTAGGGACCCTTCAGATTTTGCATCGTAAAAAGTGTGACCCAGTAATATTGCTTAAAATGGTTGAGCTAACTTAATTTTCATCTTTTCTCGTGCTCTTTAATTACCCACATATTTAGGTCTGGTTGATAGTACTTATACTTCCCACAGAGCAATTCGGTTCAAATTACTAATAACAACAATACACATTTTTAGCTTTATTTCAAATGTGAACATATTTATTTAACGCAGACGTGTACATAATTTTAACACAGAACAAGGGCTGTTTGTAAAACATGCATGCCCCCCCCCCTATGGGCTGTCAGTTGTAGTGGCAGCCATTGTGAATACGTTTTTGTCACTGTGAACTTGACTTTTGACCTAGTGACCTGAAAATCAATAGGGGTCATCTGCCAGTCATGATCAATGTACTTGAGAAGTTTCATGATCATAGACCTAAGTATTCTTGAGCTATCAACAGGAAACCATTAAACTGTTTTGAGTCACTATGACCTTAATCTTTGACCTAGTGACCTGAAAATCAATAAGGGTCTTCTGCCAGTCATTATCAATGTACCTATGAAGGGGGTCATCTGCCAGTCATTATCAATGTACCAATGATTTTTTTATTTTATGATCCTAGGCGTAAGCATTTATGAGTTATCATCCGGAAACCATTTTTCTATTTCGAGTCACTGTGACCTTGACCTTTGACTTAGTGACCTGAAAATCAATAGATGTCATCTCCGAGTCATCATCAATGTACCTATGAAGTTTCATGATCCTAGGCGTAAGCGTTCTTGAGTTATCATCCGGAAACCATTTTACTATTTCGAGATCAATAAACCTATGAAGTTTTGTAATCCAATTAAAATCACAATCTTATGAAATATTTGTAATATTTAAATTTTCACTTTAACTTATTTAATAATTTTAATTAATCATAATTAATAAAGTTTTAATTAATTTCAATTAACAAAATTTTAAAATAATTATTGCATATTGTTTAAAATAACTAATGCATATTGTTTAAAATAACTATTGCATATTGTTTAGAATAACTATTGTACATTGTTAGAAATACTTAAGGAATTGCGCAGTTCATAAGCCCAGTTTTCACAAAACCACACCGGAATACTTTTTGTGCCAGGTGAGCTACAAACTCTATCATATTGATGTACTATAAGAAAACAGCTTACTAAGCTAACAAAGAATAGCACATTCCAATCTAAATTGTTTACCAAATCAAGAACGCAAACGTAAGCAATAGAAACTTCTGGAAAGTTCCATGACCAAGGGTTAACAACTTTGACCCGAACAAATATAAAAAAGTAGGTGAATCAGCGTACCACGTGAGACCACATAGGATCACGTGAGAAACGTATTAGGAAAAGCCTGATCAGGTTTCAGAAAGTTGCATCTGGAAGAATATTTAAGAAAACACTGCGGGGGACTCACCACAGTGTTTTCTCGGATATTACAGGTGAGCTGTTGATACTTATTTATTTTCAAACCTAAATTATTGTTTGCTGCAAATAAATATATTCATACTTAAATTATTGTTTACTACTTTAATTTGTTTCACCTACATTCAGTGTAGAGTATTTAGGAAAGTTGTTTGACTGCGCAATATCCAAATAAATATATATTGTGTATTAATGATAATTGCTATTTTATAAGTATCATATTAGTAAAACAAATAGTACTGTCTTCTCATAAATAAATAATTTCTTTATTTTATAATTTAACAAAATAATGTTAATGCCTGAAAACTGTTAGTGAAATTGAACAATATTCTGTGTGATTTATCAATATATATTAGAAATCAATATCGTTGCATATGTACGTATATATCATAAATGATATTTATGCATGCAAATGTTTATCTTGTTTAATAAATTAACACAGTGTTTTCTCGGATATTACAGAGAATAAAATGGGCTGTTTACACTGTCGACTTCCTTGATTATTTACATCTATTATGGATTATAGAATATTAGCGCTTAACGCTAAGTTACATAAAATGAAGAATGGTAACATTTAATGCTAATTGAAAATGAAACACTACAAATACAACATTCACTAAGACCGTAATGGACAGAATAATTAACTGTTAAGAACTAAATAATGTATCGTACGTGAATAAAGATCCCGTTACCGATTACACTAGACGGAAATAATGAAAACTTCAAGGATATTGAAATAGAAAGTAAAAGCACGTACGATATCTGGTGGAGAATAGGTTCTAAAGTTTAATTCCTTTACAATAACATTTTCCACAACAAAAATCGTCAGAAATGTTTCAAGATGTCTCACTACAATTTACGTTCTCGCCTATCAGCCACTCTACCGCCACAGTTGACGCCGCCAACATCCCCACCTGACGAGTCGACAGTTCCGGAGCAACCACTTCACCCATCAACTACCATATCAAAACAAGACACTCCAAAATCATCAAGTGAGTCAAAACCTTATTTACAAACTCCCGAAGATTTTGTTGCAAGTGAAAAACGTCGTAAAAAACAATTACGTTCAGATTTTCATAAACAATTAAATTCTATCAAAACAATCAGAAGAGTAACAATACATGACAGCCCATTTCAAAGTCACCCATTACAATCCGATGCATCAGACACCGAAGAAACCCAAGAAACAACACTCCAGCCATTAACGCAGGACCCGCCGAAGGAATCGCTGCTCGAGCCATTATCCAATTTCCGGTACGACCCAGTACCACCGCCATATGGTAATTTTCAGTGCCTTCCCGACGAACGACTACAGGATCCAATTTCCAGTGTTATTTCGCAGAGACCTAACTTTTTCTTAAATACCCCATCACCTAGTGTTAATAGTGCTAATTTTCCATCGCAAAGTGCTAATAGTGACAATATTAACTTACGTAGGCAGACGCCTTCCGCACCTGGCCACCCTCCAGCAGACGGGGAACGACCGGCGAGAAATTCCCATACCGCACAGACTTCAGACCCAAGAGGTACAATGTTTAAGCCAAACATAATTAAGTTAGCATGCTTTACAGGCAGAGACTATGATAGTTTACCAGCGTTTCTGGCAAAATTTCAGAAATTTTGTAGCATGAATAACATTGATAGGGGTGAGTACGCTAATGTTCTTCCATTTTACCTGTCCGACAATGCAGAGAATTTTTACAATAATCTAACCGAAGATATTAAATCTAATTATCAAGAACTCACCAAAGCACTTGCTAAACGATTTCAGACTAAAGAATTAGATTATCATCTAATTGCTATTAAACAAAGAGAAAATGAATCATGTGATGATTATATCTCGAGAGCATTAAAAATTTCTACTGATGTACAAGGCTTAGAAGAAAAAGTTCTCGTAAGCTTGCTTGTCAATGGATTAAGAGACAGTATTAAGAAAGATGTTATTTTAAGACAGCCAGAATCTCTGTCAGAACTGGCCAAATACTGTAAACTCTGTGACATGACCACGTCATTTTCAGTCAATGCTATTGACACAAAATTTCAAACGTTATTGGAAGAGATTAAAACCTTAAAAGCGGACATCAAAATTAAGGAAATTAATGCTTTACAGTCAACCCCAATACCAAATATACCGGTAGAAAATTCTTACGCTCAACAACATATGTTTCCAAATCAAATGCCATCTGTTCCTTACAGCCGTTATCAACAATTTCAACCACGACAAAACCAAAATTATAGGATGTCAGTACCGTTAGACTATCAAAGACCGCGAATAGTCGATAGATCCGTATCTAACCCACGTTTACAAGTACACAGACAAAATGCACAAAACCAAAATTGCCCCAAATGCGGATACGATTCTTGTAGGGGGGGTAGAAACTGTTTTGCATTCAATAAACGATGCAACAATTGCCAACAATTCAATCACTTCCAATCAATGTGTTTTCGAACTAAAAAATGATGGAAAAGACAGAGCAGTAGGTACCATTTTAACAACGCAAATTATTCAAAATTCCAAGTAAAACACGAGCAAATAAATAAAAAGGGTTTAATTAACAAAAGTACGCATACAACTCAAAATAAACAAAAACAAAGTATTAAATCTAAACGTAAAATATTAGCTTTAAAGGTAGTATCCACATTTTTTCATAATTCTTTACCAGGAACAATTGCAGATGTCCCAACAAACATTCTTTTGGATTCGGGCAGTAGTATGTCTGTAATCAGCAAATCATTCTTCGCCTCCACAAACATTTCGCGAAACGAATGCCTACCATCTAATCTCCATGTCAAGACCGCCATTTCTGATAATTCGTACAATGTAGAAGGGGTCATTAACCTCCCAATGCTAATTGGCAACACGCGCTTTGAGCACCCGTTTTACATAGTACAAGGCTTAACGAATAATGCAATACTAGGAGTAGACTTCTTTTCGCAATACGAGGCAAAATTAAATTTTGAGACTAATACTCTTGAAATAAATAAAGATAATATTACATGCAAAACCAATTTTATAACAAATGAAATTCACTGTATTCAAGCTAATAAAAAGATAAGACTTAAACCTCATTCATTTCAGAAAATACCTGTTCAATTAAAAGAATGTTTTTTGAATAAAGATTTACATATTATGGATGAAACAAATATCATGGAACTTGATTTATATATTACAGACAACAAAAATAAAACTATACAATTTCCAATTTACAATAACTCGGATACAGAAAAAATGATAAATAAATATGATATTTTAGCTTCAATACATATTTTAAATGAAAACGAAATATATGACATTAATAATTTAGATAAATGTAACGAAAGTGGAAACGTTAAGACGACAACCGAAAAAGAACAAATATTACATAATAAAATAGGAAAAGAATTTGCGAATAATCAGCAACTGTTCGATCTCTTAAAGCAATATCAAGATATTTTTAGTGATTCAGAAACAGATGTCGGCGCTGTTAAAAATTTTGAATGTTCCATCGAATTGATACCGAATGCTATACCTATACGTTCAAGACCATATCCGGTAAACCCCAAAACGAGACAAATCATTGAAGATGAATTACAGAAAATGCTAGATAAAAATATAATTTCACCATCAACTTCAATTTGGAGTAGTCCTATTGTATTAGTTAAAAAACATACACATTCAGATGATATTTCACCAGAAAACCAACAAGAAAATAAACAATTATATAGGTTATGCATTGATTACCGACTGTTAAATAAAATTTCGAAGAAAATGTATTATCAAATGCCTACAATTGTAGATGTTCAAAATATGATCGCAGAGAAAAAGCCAACTATCTTTACTAAAATAGACATAAAACAAGCATTTCTTAATCTGCCCATGGCCGAAAATTCTAAAAAGTATACTGCATTTAATTCACCAACAGGACGATGTTTTCAATTTAACGTACTTCCTTATGGGTTATGTAATAGTCCCTTTTATTGGTCATTGTATCTTTCAAAAATATTAGGAGAATTCAATTTCAAAAACCTTCTATTTTTTCTGGATGACTGTATACTTATGAGTGACAATATTGAAACCCACATCAAAGAACTTTCTCAATTTTTACATAAACTAAAAGAAGCTGGTTTAGTAATAAATCTTAAAAAGAGTCATTTCGCACAAAAACGAATAACATTTCTAGGCACAGTATTTGAAGGAAACACTATTCAAATGGACCCTGACAAATTGAAAATAATTAACGAATTCCAAATTCCTAATAATCAAAAAGGATTAAAGAGTTTTTTAGGCATGACAAATTTCTTAAAACGGTTTATAAAAGACTACTCACACATTGTCGCCCCGTTAAATAGATTACTTAAGAAAGATACCATATTCAAATGGACCGAGGAACATGACAAAAGTTTTAATTATTTAAAACGGGCATTAATGGCAAAACCAATTTTACGATTACCAGATTTTAATCAAGAATTCACTATTTATACAGATGCTAGTACCTCCGCAGTAGGATTCATTTTATGTCAGGAAGATTCTCCAAACCGTCATCATGTTATTTTATATGGGGGTCGTGCTTTAAAAGATAACGAAAAACGTTACAGTAGTTGTGAACTGGAATTATTAGCAATCATTTACGCTTTAAAAGAATGTAGAGTCTATATATCAAATATACATGTCAAAATTATAACAGACAATAAAGCTTTAACATTTTTGCATACAGCAAAACACTCAAATGACAGACTATATAGATGGGCTTTAGAACTAGAAAATTATGATCATGAAATCATTTATAAAACTGGCAAGACAAATCCGAGCGATTACCTTAGTAGAATTAACTATTCTAAATCAGACACCCACGTTAAATCCAAGGAAAACATACATACACTTTCCAACAATAACGCACCTTTAACACCTCCACAAACCTTGGCACCAATACAAGTAACGCAAAATAATCATTGCTCCCAGGTTAACATTCTCACAAGAAAAATGCGAAAACAAACAATCAACACAACACCCACCAATCATCAACCAATTATCTCTGCTGACAATCAACTTAGCACCATTCCACCTGACAACAGTGTTATCTCAGATAATGATCACATACCTGGTTCACAACTCCAGACAGTCAATGACCGCAAACAACACGCGCACTTAACAACTAATCAACTAGACATTATAAACTTACAAGCTACATCAAAAGACTTCGGCGACATTTATGCATTTTTAAAGAACGGTCATTTACCTGATGATAAAGACTCAGCAAAACGAATTCCATATATAAGCACCCAATACGAAATAGTTGACAATGTTCTGTTTCATTTTTACGAACCAAGATCTAAGAAACATCAAACTGAAAAAACTTTAATTAAACAATTAGCTTTACCTGAGTCATTAAGAAGTGAAATACTTTACAGTTTTCATGATTTAAACGGTCACTGTGGTGTTGATAGAATGTTTGCAACCCTCAAAACTTTTTATTACTTTCCAAAAATGTATCAAGCAGTTAAAGATTATGTTCAATCTTGTAAAAACTGTCAAATATTTAAAAGAGATCACAATTATAAACCATATCCATTACAAGAACCTTTTATTGCAAGCGCACCATTTGACATGTTACACATCGACATTGTTACGGTAGCAAAACAGAGCAAAGAATATAAATATGTTTTAAGCGTTATATGCGCATTTTCAAAATTCGCACTATTTATACCATTAAAAACGCAAAACACTATTGAAATCGCAGAACAACTTTATCATAAAGTATTTGCAATATTTGGACCGCCCAAACGTATCACATCTGACCGAGGACAAAACTTCTTAAGTGGTATAATGGATGTTCTTTATAAATTCTTTCAAATAAAGAGGCATCGAACTTCATCTTATCACCCAATGAGTAACGGAATGGTAGAACGGGTACACTCTACATTACTCTCAATACTACGTACATCGTTAAAAGACGAAAGCGATTGGCCTGATAAGCTTTCCAGTGTCCAATTAGCCTATAATTCAACAGTATGTCCGAAAACGACACAATACTCTCCGTACTACATTCTTTTCGGCCGACATATGAATAAACCCATCACTTCCGAATTATTTCCACCAATTAATACCAACCCTTCAATAAACACTTATGTTGAGGAATTGAAACAAAGATTTAAACTTATATGGAATATCACACAAGAAAACATAAATAATTCTCGTGACGTTATGCGTAAGTTTTACAATCGCAAAACTGCAATACGTCCATTTAAATTAGGAGATCTTGTTTTTATTAAACAAGAAAAAGTACCTTTAAATAAATCCAGAAAATTGTTTCGAAAATTTTCAGAGCAACCCTATTACATAACCAAAATATTACAAAATGGCACATATATTTTGAGAGAACGATATTCAAACAAAGAATTAAAAGTTCCGGTTAATATCAACAGATTAAGAAGATACCATGATGAAAAGGATTTACGTGATTTATCTCAAACATTCAAATTCCATGAAAAAGAAACTAATGATAACACAGAAAATCAAAACAATCCGCAAACCGTTACCGACAATACACAGCCAAATATAACGGCAACTGACAAACAAAATACAATAAATCAAAATGATACTCCACCAAAAAATTCAAACAAGAAATGGTACAAAGCTGACAAAATTTTAAAAACCAGAATTAAAGATAATCAAAGACAATATTTGATAAAATGGACAAACAAAAAGTATAAGAACAGTTGGGCAAATGACGAAGACACATCAGAAGCACTTATTAAACAATTTTATATAAACAAATCTCTAAAGAAAAATCACAAAAGAAAACGGTAAAATGATAAACAAATTAACTGTTATTTTTTTCTTTTAGGCAAGATGTTGGTCACACGATTCATTATACTTTTCCTGTCACTTGTGGGAGCACACAGCGAACAATTGCTGATGAACCATGGCGTTAAGTTCTCAGATCCAAAAACAATAAACTTCGTGAATAATGAATGGACGCATACTTTTCGATTTGATATGCCGGACTATCAATTCAATAGTGACATCGGTAGAAATTATTCATTGTGTAGAGACACTTATTTCTACGAAAAAGGATGTACCATTAGCGTCGAATTCAACACTCTAAGGATTTTAATGGAACATGATATACAATCTTTGTTACACAAATTTCGTAGCATGATTCCTACAATCTCAGATAAACGGAAGACACGTGAGTCACAACCCTTACTTCCCTTTATAGGACAATTAGGTTCAACTCTTTTTGGCATTGCAACAACGTCACAACTTAATCGATTACGCGATCATGCAAATAAATTGGCACAAAGAGTTAATCTCTTAACAAACACATTTACGCACGAATTCGGCGAAATGGCATCATTTGCAACTAATGTTCACGAGCATATGAAATTATTCGATGAATTCGTTGCGAATGCTTCAGCAGTCAGGCATAAAATTGTGGACGAAATGGAATCTATGTCAAATAAACATACAACTGCTGAAAAATTAATACTAGATGTAAATGATAAAATGATCAAAATAAGGTCACTGTTTGATAGGCTAGCCATAGGAATTGAATCACTGGGCAATCGTAAATTGTCGATTCATATAATAAACCCCGAACTAATGTCCCAAACGTTAACAGAAATAGCTTCGTCGTTAAAAATCAACTATCCGACTCATAAATTGGTCAGCACTGAATTGGCATTCTACTACAATCATGCTGAATTTATTTATGGACGCAACAATAACTCAATATACATAATGGTATTGTTTCCACTGACAAACAGTTTGGATAACGAAATTTATGAATTAAATTTCTTTCCAATTCCTCTTGACAATGATATAAAAAACAAAGATGCTAATGAATTCACATCAAAACCTAGGTATTTAATTTATAATGGGAAAAACCTATTATTCACTTTTCTTGATGAATCATTCTTGAGAGACTGTTTGACAGCAGGTTCAACAATTTTATGTAAACATAATATTATATTTGAAATCGATTTCAATACGAATTGTTTCGTAGAACTCTTGAAACACGGGGACAATGCAAAAACGAAAGATATATGTGAATATAAGATAGTAAGAAACGTCTTGAAACCAGAGCTGAGAATTTTAAATAGTTCTAAGGTACTTGCATACATGCAATCAAATTTAAAATTGGAATGTGTAAATCGTTCTAAAACAATAGATGATTGTAAGTACTGCATTATCGATGTACCATGTGCATGTAAACTAGTCTCAAAAAGTCAACGTATTGATGAGCAATTCACAAAATGTTTGACAAACGATACTACTGTCGACCAAATATATCCAATTAACTTACCGTTACTCCAACAATTTTTTAATAATACGGTTTTGGATAAATTGATGAAAAACATTTCGTACAATGATCCAATCAATGTATTATTACCGATATTTAAAACCTTCGATCAAAACACACAGGATATATTAACTCGGTCGCACAAATTAGAAATTGACATGCAAACCTTTGTGAAAAGAGAAAAAAAAAAACCAAATTGTGTACCATAGCCTAACAGAAGCAATGCTTAACGGTGAAATCTCAATTGAATCAGGTTTATCCACTTTTGATATAATTTTAATCATAGGTATATTACTCACAATCGGAAACACGCTCATGTTGATATTTCTTTCACGAAAAATTCGCATTCTATTAACTGCAATTACACTAATAAAACCAACAGCGGCACAACATCTTAAATACGACAATCCCACCACGCTATCACCACTTCAGGAATTTACCAACAGTCTTAATGAGTCTCTGAAATATGAACATTTTCTTGTCTTTCTGGCCATGATTCACGTTCTCTTGCTAATAACAATCCTTCGCAAATTGCAAATATTCAAACGACAACGTGGCACTCTTTTGATTTTACATGTATCAAATGGTTTAAATTGTATTGATATCAACATCGTCAGTTCGGTTTCTTGTCGATCAGAATGGATCATTGACTTACCTGTCACCCTGAACATAAACAGCATACGCTTTGGATTGTTTCCAAAACTGCTCATTAACACTACGGAAATTTCGTTTCGGAACGCTACAGGGGATATAATAATGGAAATACCATCTGCTCTGTCAATTGGCATTTATCAGTACATCAAACTCCGACAAATGCTCAACACAAACTATCACACTGAACTATTCTTGGTCCATAACGGAATTAAGGAACGTACATAAGCGAACTTCAACTGCAAAAAAAAAAAAAAAAAAAAAAAAAAAAAAAAAAAAAAAAAAAATGGAATAGCATTAGTGGAATAGCATTAGTTATCACTTTGTCATCATCATATTTGAATATGTTACAACTTTGATGTCAAATTTTGCATGGATTTCAACTCTGACGTCAATTATTCAATGTTATATTTCATTTTTTTTTCCATTTAACCATTATAAATACTTTGAAGATTATTGAAATGATTTAATTTAATCTTCATTATTAAATACTACATTTTACATGTTTTCTCATATTAGATGTCAATCGTTACATACTTTAATTTTATTCATTACATACATACTTCAAATTTTTTTTATACTTTCGCTGTTCTCATTTCAGGCGCACACGACAATACATCATTCATATAAATATAGTGTGTATTTCATAATTGTGTTCTTAAATTTGTATTTTCATTGATACTCTATTGTATATATAATATCATTTTATCGTTACATTTTTGGTTCCCTATTGTCAATTTTACATTTCATTAATTTCATAAAATGGATATTGTTATTAACATTTCATTTTTTATATTGTTCTCTAATTATTTCAAGTTATTATTTAAATACAATGGCAACTCTTCTAGTAATTTATACATTTCCCTCCCTTTAGATCACCATCAACTGCATCACATATAATACTTTTTAAATACTTTTCCCAAATTAAGAAAAATCCATAGACGCACTAAAAAGTTACTATTTACCCACATGTTAAATAATCCTAACATTTCATTTTCAAGCTTAATTTTTGCTATAGACTACTTCGACATAAATATACTCTATCTTCAAATGCTCGACCATCTACTTTATGAAATCCACCCCCTAAATTTTCAAATCTGCCAAACAATTATTTTTAGGTTCGGTTCAAAATCCCAAATATCCATAATAGCCCACAAAAGATTTCTTCAATCAAAATTTCTACCTCCCCCCTTATCCAATTTTTCCATTACAGACATCTTAAATGCAGATCTTAAACAAATCAATAAATTAATGACTCAACATTTTCGCCTTTACAAACAATCCCTTAAATGCCAATCGATCCCTATAGATTTTGACAACACATATTGTCGAGTTTGTCATACTTCGCTGAAAAATTGTCGTCCAAAATTCAAAAAACTTGATCCTCTTGTTCATTTATTCTTAAGTCGAACCCCTTGTTGCCATACACCCCATCATATCTTCTGCTCCTATGACACTATACAAAACGGATTCAAAATTTGTAAATTATGTCTTCATACTGTAAAATGTTTCAACTGGAAACTAATAAAACAGTATATGTTGGAACCCAAATGAACATACTAAACATAAAAATGTATAACTAAATGTGACTATTAAAGTCACCTATGCTAAACATTAACTTACAAACTTTTCAATTGTATAAATAATACTTGATAATTCTTTTGTTTTCCAACAAATACTAACATGTATATAGACTGCTTTGTCATTATTGTGCATTTCAATTACGTTGTACTTGATCTTTGTCTTATTGATGTTTCAAATAATGATCTAAGTATTAATTCTCTAATATAGTTTATTTGAAACCCTGTTTATATTTGTTGTTTTGTTATAGACACTTCAGGCGGAGTGTATATTTAAAGTTGTTGTATTTTCATTTACGATTAATGCCTAGTGTGTTTACGAATTCTTTTCCTATTATCTATATATTACATCTATTTCGATTGTTGTTAAATATGGTAGATTCATGTATGCATGCTTTAATATTTTACAGTTAAATGTTCTGGGATTGTTTAAACAGCAGTTAAATTTAAACAGCCCATATATTAGAATAGGAATTCTAATTAAAAAGAAGGAGGGGAAGATGTAATCCAATTAAAATCACAATCTTATGAAATATTTGTAATATTTAAATTTTCACTTTAACTTATTTAATAATTTTAATTAATCATAATTAATAAAGTTTTAATTAATTTCAATTAACAAAATTTTAAAATAATTATTGCATATTGTTTAAAATAACTAATGCATATTGTTTAAAATAACTATTGCATATTGTTTAGAATAACTATTGTACATTGTTAGAAATACTTAAGGAATTGCGCAGTTCATAAGCCCAGTTTTCACAAAACCACACCGGAATACTTTTTGTGCCAGGTGAGCTACAAACTCTATCATATTGATGTACTATAAGAAAACAGCTTACTAAGCTAACAAAGAATAGCACATTCCAATCTAAATTGTTTACCAAATCAAGAACGCAAACGTAAGCAATAGAAACTTCTGGAAAGTTCCATGACCAAGGGTTAACAACTTTGACCCGAACAAATATAAAAAAGTAGGTGAATCAGCGTACCACGTGAGACCACATAGGATCACGTGAGAAACGTATTAGGAAAAGCCTGATCAGGTTTCAGAAAGATGCATCTGGAAGAATATTTAAGAAAACACTGCGGGGGACTCACCACAGTGTTTTCTCGGATATTACAGGTGAGCTGTTGATACTTATTTATTTTCAAACCTAAATTATTGTTTGCTGCAAATAAATATATTCATACTTAAATTATTGTTTACTACTTTAATTTGTTTCACCTACATTCAGTGTAGAGTATTTAGGAAAGTTGTTTGACTGCGCAATATCCAAATAAATATATATTGTGTATTAATGATAATTGCTATTTTATAAGTATCATATTAGTAAAACAAATAGTACTGTCTTCTCATAAATAAATAATTTCTTTATTTTATAATTTAACAAAATAATGTTAATGCCTGAAAACTGTTAGTGAAATTGAACAATATTCTGTGTGATTTATCAATATATATTAGAAATCAATATCGTTGCATATGTACGTATATATCATAAATGATATTTATGCATGCAAATGTTTATCTTGTTTAATAAATTAACACAGTGTTTTCTCGGATATTACAGAGAATAAAATGGGCTGTTTACACTGTCGACTTCCTTGATTATTTACATCTATTATGGATTATAGAATATTAGCGCTTAACGCTAAGTTACATAAAATGAAGAATGGTAACATTTAATGCTAATTGAAAATGAAACACTACAAATACAACATTCACTAAGACCGTAATGGACAGAATAATTAACTGTTAAGAACTAAATAATGTATCGTACGTGAATAAAGATCCCGTTACCGATTACACTAGACGGAAATAATGAAAACTTCAAGGATATTGAAATAGAAAGTAAAAGCACGTACGATAGTTTCATGATCCTAGGCCAAAGCGTTCTTGAGTTATCATCAGGAAACCATCAGGTGGACCAACCAACTGACATGTGCAAAACAATATACCCCTCTTCTTCCAAGGGGGGCATAAATATAATATTATTTTTTAGTAATCTAAATTAAATAAAAATTGCTAGATTGTATTTTCCGAGAAATTATCGGAAAACATCGTTAAAGTTAAAGGGTATCTGCCAGCTTATGCCATTATAACACAAATGTTAAATGACAAAAGCTGTTGCCCGGTTCACGGCACGCGGAGCCTACCCTATTGTGAACCAAAATCTGTTTGTGTATTTCATCCTAGTAGTTACCTTGACATAGAACAGACACATTGGTTACTTTTATGAAACAATTCTTATAAAACTTGGTATACAAATTGCGACATTGTTGCCCATTTGTCCGTCAGTCCATGTCCGAATAGTAGCTAAAATTGAGAAAACTCAGTAAGATTTCATGAAACTTAATATTCACATAATTTTTAAATACACACAATAATACATTGACCATTTCAATTTTGTGATAAAACTTGGTTTTCAAATGAACTCAGAAGAGCAATGTGATATTTATTTTGTCTCTACCGTTTTCACATGAAGGGATTTACGGTTGACCCACTGTCCATCGGTCTGTCAGTCAAATAAACCTGGATCTGGTTACAATGTTTTCCTAAGATTTCACCAGGTTACCTACTTTTTGGAAACACTCAACCCAGGCTTACTCAACCAAGATGAGCATGTCGATCAGGTTTCATCAACATTGAGTCGAAAAAAGCCTGGTTTCTTCCATCACCTGATGATCCTCTAACACAGCAAGTCAATCCTCGAATGTCCGAAATATGTTCTGGTTCTTATAGTGGCAGACAAAAACAAGACCTATGATTTTAAGTAAATTTGTTATGTTCATATAAACATTAATTATTCCAACTATTTTTTTAGCTCATATATGTTGTTATACAATTGTATTAAACATGGCCATTTAAGTCTCTCATAAGATTCTAACTAAACAAATGAGTTTTAATTTCTTTTAAAACTCTTGATGCAAGCAAACGATGAACGGCAGTACTGGGGGAAAAAAACTGGCAGACAATATGTATTTGACCATCAAAACTAGAGAAGACTGAGATAAAGATATGCAGAAAATGAAGCAACACCAGTTCATACACAGTGCTAAACTCACATCATAGAGATGTTTAAGTTCATGGTTTTCAAGACTATTAAAGCTCAGGACTTTGGTACAGTCTCCCCATCTACAGCATTTCTCTTGAACCACATGAGAGATGATATGTGCATCTTGCTGTCCTATGGAGTGGAAGTCTTCCTTGCAGGATATCCATTTGCACGAATACTCCTATAACAAGCAACTTTGTAAACTGCAGATTGGAAGCCAAAGTCAATTAACTTACAGTGTCCACATTTTTAACTTTAGTTATAATCATTGACTAAGTTTTTCACAAATGTTATTTTTGATTGAAAATGTTAATGAAAAGGCAAAAAAAAAGAGATTTACTGTGAAATAAGTCAATGGAGATAAGCCTACTAATAGCTCTTGGTGTGTATTGTGGATTTCACCATGATTTGTTTAACTCTATTTTTGTTTTATTTATCTATATATTGATATTTTCTATGAGTTCTTTACGCAGATACACATCTAATCAGAGCCTCTGTTAATGTAATAAAAGTATGTTACTGTTCTGTTCTTCTGTTAATAACTAATCTAAAAAGAAAGAAAAAAAGTAAATTTGCACTATTGTATGAATATGGCATACACTTATTTTTCCATGTTGAAATCTTATTAAATTCATGATATGAAGCCCTAAAATGTTTGTAACAAACAGATGGATGGACTGACAGACTGACCGATGGAAAACGCCAACACTATATTTCTCTGGCTTTGGAAAGGATAATGATTCAACAGAAAGTAGAAATCATCAATAAAAACTTGATGCATCTAGGTTAACTTAGCAATTAGTGAGTTCAATATGTCCTTTAACTGAACAAAAAACAGATGTTTCAAAAACTTAACATGATTTGTCATTTGTTGCAAATATTAAGAAGCACTTACAGGTCCTGGGTTTCAATCACCAACATATGATAAAATAGTTCTCAGTAATAAAAGGCACAAAAATGCAAGAAAAAAATCACTTTAATGTTAAAATAAATATATATAGTTATTCAATAAACGATGTATATTTTGTCATAAAGTACCGGTCCTGGATTTTTCTCAACATCATTTAAGAGATTTAAGAGCATCAACATCCGCTGGGACAGGTTAACATGTTGTTGAATACACAGCTGCATCATGATGTAATGAAGACCACCTTGTCCACACATACGACCCAGAATCATCAGCCCAAACATCTTGATCCACATGGTGGGTGGGAAATGTTTGTATGTTCCTAAAGAACAAAACATGTTAATGATTTATCATTTCAAGTATAAAAGGCAAGCCTTAAAATTCTTAGAAAGCTTTAACATCTGAAGGTTAATATCACCCTGGCTGTGCAGATCTTGGTAATATACGCATTTAAAAAACATTCCTTAAAGCCACACACCTTGAAATGAAATATCTGGCATAGTAAATTTGGATATAAATAAGAAACATATTTTATCTTTGCCAATTAGAATATATCTGGTGGTTGCAAGGTAGAAATCCGTCTTTCTTGTGCTTTAAAACTTAAAAATAATTGTGCTTCTCGAATTGAACATGTACGTATACAAATCATACATTCAGTTTTAAAATAAAAAAAAATAAATTACTTGCTAACTAGGCTATAGATTTAATGACAATTTTGCACACTTTCAAATTGCATCTTTATGTACTGAGTAACATGTATTTCATTTCAAGGTGTGTGGCTTTAATGTAATAAACAAGAGTGCTAAACTGTCACAAGATACACCCGTTTGAAGGTTTTGGACACCATGCTAAACGCTGGAAATGCACTAAGTGACCTAGTTTTCGACCCGGCATGACCTATATCTGAACTTGACTTAGATATCATTAAGACACAACTTCTGCCCAAATTTGGTGAAGATCGGATGAAAACTCTTTCAATTAAAGAGCTTACACCATGCTAAATCCTTGAAATGCACCCTGTGAACTAGTTTTTGACCCAGCATGACCCATATTTGAACTTGAACTAGATATTGTCTAGATACAACTTCTGACCACATTTGTTGAAGATCAGATGAAAACTACTTCAATAAGAGAGTGGACACCGTGCTAAATGCTTGAAATGCACTAAGTAACCTCGTGACCTAGTTTTTGACCTGGCGTGACCCATATTTGAACTTGACCTAGATAACATTTTGACACAATTTCTGACCAAATTTGGTGAAGATCGGATGATAACTACTTCAATTTGAGAGCGGACACCATGCTTAATCCTTGAAATGTACTAAGTGAACCCCTGACCTTGTTTTTGACCCGGCATGACCCATAATTGAACTTGACTTAGATATTGTCTAGATAAAACTTCTGACCAAATTTTGTGAAGATTGGATGAAAACTACTTCAATTAGAGAGCAGACACCATGCGAAATGCATGAAATGCTCTAAGTGACCTCGCGACCTAGTTTTTGACCCGGCATAACCCATATTTGAACTTGATCTATATATCATTTACACACAACTTATGACCAAATTTGGTAAAGATCAGATGAAAACTACTCCAATTAGAGAGCCACCAATGCTAAATCCTTCAAATGCACTAAGTGACCCCGTGACCTAGTTTTTGACCTGGCATGACCCATATTCAAACTTGACCTAGATATTGTCTAGATACAACTTCTGACCAAGTTTGGTGAAGATCGGATGAAAACTATTTGAATTAGAGAGTGGACACTGTTATGGACGCCGCCGCCTGCCAAGGGTGAAACTATAATACGTCCCGTTTTTTCAAAACCAGCGTATAAAAATAAGTAATATCCCTCACAGGGTTCAGGTCACACAATTAACTTATAGACAATAGGCAATACTTAATTCATTCGCTTCAAACTGTTTCTCTTTACAGATAACAAATGTTCAATCAAATTTTCATTCAAGATCTTGTCACTTCATTTGGTTACAAATTTGAAATATACTAAAATTTGCCTTCATAATGGAAACTTCTATTTTCCAAGCATGCCTTCCACTTCCTTGAGCTGACTTCGTTGAGTTCATGATAAGCAGATGCAATCTGTAAGATTTACTTATAAATAACTCTAAAATAAGTGATTGTTACCCAAAAAATAAAAAAATATAAATTCTTTTGTCTAATTACACACTTTCACATACATAAATGTGACACACGCATAAAGGCCCATAACCATCCAATCAAAATATTCAGAAATAGAGGTGCTCATTATACTAACAGTAATGACTAAGTTTGTATACATGTATGTTTTTTCAACTATGTTTTGCAAAATATTCTAATGCAAACCAGGGTTTCCAATTTAATAAGCCAAATGTACATTGCATGTAACAGGGGTAAGACAATGCTAACAAGAAATGTGGTTGTCAGAAACACAATGCCCCCTAATGCGCCACTTTGATTATTTTTTTACCTTTGACCTTTAAGGATGACCTTGATCTTTCACCACTCAAAATGTGCAGCTCCATGAGATACACATGCATGCCAAATATCAAGTTGCTACGTTCAATATTGCAAAAGTTATGAAGAAGGTTAAAGTTTTGGTTAAAGTTTTTGAATTATTTTTTTTGACCTTTGACCTTGAAGGATGACCTTGACTTTGACCTTTCACCACTCAAAATGTGCAGCTCCATGAGATACACATGCATGCCAAAAATCAAGTTGCTATGTTCAATATTGCAAAAGTTATGATGAAGGTTAAAGTTTTGGTTAAAGTTTTGGGACACACACACACACACACACACACACACACATAGACACATACAATGACAGACAGGCCAAAAACAATATACCCCCGATCTTTCGATCCGGGGGCATAAAAATAATCCTGGTTGTGTTTTTCAAGCAATCTAGCTAAAACAAACAGGTTTAATAAAATAGAAAGATTAACTAAAATGAACATACCAGTTATATAGGGCTATAACTATCATATTGAGTATGTCAACACAAAATCGTGTCATTAGTTGCTAAAAGATACAGAAAGCATTATATGGGAAAGTGCATGTGTTGACCTCCTTTTTTTGTTACTTTATTTGTACATAAAATGCTTGTCAAGCATACACAAGTTAGTGATTTAAAGTCATACCATTGGTGAGCCTATCAGCTTAATTTTACTCTCTTTTCCAGTCTCTGGTTGCTTGATGTGGCGACTGCAGAAGTGGCTCAGCAAAGCGTCTTCGTTGGAGCAAACAACCCTGCATTCTGGACACCGATTGTGCGCCTCCTTTAAATATAAAACTTTGTGAAACATAAAAATATATTTAACATTTATTTTTCATCATTTTAACCAATAAATACCTACTAAACAAGAACTTTGACATTAACTTAGATAAGAAAACATATATATTATTTTCAATTAAATTGTTAAACAAGAGCTGTCTCCATAGGATGACGTATGCCCCCAATAAATGCTTTGATAGAAATTATGAGCATTTTTCGAACCCTAAACGCGGACCCTAAGGTCAAGGTCATGGGGTAAAAATTTGTGTGGGTATGGAAAGGCCTTGTCCATATACACATGCATATCAAATATGAATGTTACATCTGAAGCGACAAAAGAAGTTATGAGCATTTTTCGAAACCTAAACACAAAGTGTGACGGACAGACAGACATCAGACAAACAGACAGAAGGACAGTTCGATCACTATATGCCCTCCTTCGGCGGCATTAAAAAAGTTAATCCAGAAATGCAAAATAAGTCCCAAACTAGAGAGCGGACACCATACTTAATCCTTGAAATGCACGTAATGTAAGCAAGTTAGTTCAAATAACAATGTACACAATTTCAATACTTTCTTAAAGTTAGTTCAAATAACAATGAACACAATTTCAATATTTTCTTATCACTTAATCAATAATTATTATTTAAAAAAAACATCCTGACAGTCCCCTCACATTTATGTGACTGAACTATCAGTCAAAAAAACGTTTGTTAGCTAACAGGGAGATATCTGTTATGGGAGAAGGTTCAAAATAGTTTTGCCATTTCTTATATCACACTGCAAGTGTCAGTGCTACTGGCTCTGGGCATTTTCTATTTTTATCAAACCACTAAATTCAATGTATTTTATTCAGAAAACTTTGCAAAAGACAACCTCAGTGTCTGGACTGACCTGATGCACCAAATCGCACAAGTCAGCTACATCTCTGAAATTATTTCAATACAATCATTTTCATTAATAAAAAAAGATAACAAGAGCATTCAGAGGACAGCGCGCTCGACTATTCGAGTGCTTGACAGTATAACGTAAGCCATCATGGGGAAATTGTTCATATTCAATAATTTATTAGATGATCTTTCAAAAATAAAAAAAGGAAAAAAAATAAAAAATTGGGGAGGGGGTAGGGGGGTTGAGAGGGGGGTATAACGTGGGGTGTGGTCATTTATTAGACGATCTGACGATCTTTCAAAAATAAACAAGGGACAAAATTGTCACAAAACCAGGTTTTCATTGTGAAAAAAAAATCTGATAAAGGGAGAAAACTCAAACTGAACTTTTGAAATGACCAAAAAAAATTAACCCCCTTTGTAAGTTTTTTTTTTTAAATCTATTTTTAGTCGTGGCGACCTTGACATTGGAGATATTGACGTGATTCTTTCGTGGGACACACCGTCCCATGATGGTGAACAAATGTGCCAAATGATTTTAAAATCTCACAATGAATGACATAGTTATGGCCAGGACAAGCTCATTTATGGCCATTTTTGACCTTTGAACTCAAAGTGTGACCTTGACCTTGGAGATATCGACGTAATTATTTCGCGCGACACACCGTCCAATAATGGTGAACAAATGTGCCAAATGATTTTAAAATCTGACGATGAACGACATAGTTATGGCTCGGACAAGCTCATTTATGGCCATTTTTGACCTTTGAACTCAAAGTGTGACCTTGACCTTGGAGATATCGACGTAATTATTTCGCGCGACACACCGTCCAATGATGGTGAACAAATGTGCCAAATGATTTTAAAATCTGACAATGAACGACATAGTTATGGCCCGGACAAGCTTATTCCGCCAGCCCGCCAGCCAGCCCGCCAGCCAGCCAGCCCGCCCGCATTCGCCAATCTAATAACCAGTTTTTTCCTTCGGAAAACCTGGTTAAAAAAGGAAAACAAAAAATTTGGGGGGGGGGGGTGGGGGGGGGGGGGCAGGGATTCTGGGTTGGGGCGTGGGGTATTGCAGTGCTGCAGCTAGGATTTGAAAAAGGCAGGGGGATTTTTTGTCAAAAGGGCACTTTGGACGCGCAGTATTTTGTCAAAAGGGCACTTTCGAGCGCGCGGGTGTTTCTAGAATGCTTCCTCATGCATGTTAATTTATGTGTTATCAATAATTGAGGGAATAAATTATTCCCATTGTCATTAAACAATTCAAATTTAATTACTAAAATGAGGAATAAATTAATTACAATGTATTTTAATAAGAGATTTATTAATCATCATATGTAAAAAAATAAAATAAAAAAAAAATATTTTTTTTAAGGGCAGGGGGGGCCCTAGGAAGGTCAGGGCGGAGGTTCGGGAGGGCAGGGCGGGGCGCCCTTCGATTTAGGCCTAGCTGGAGCACTGGTATTGCACGGGTGGAATCCATTGTGGTATTCAGGTAAGTGTTGTTTTGTCAAAGTATTAATAAAATCTTATCATAAATAAAGAAGTTATGTGAATTTAAGCAAAATGTCCAATTCTCAAAGTAAAAAAGGGGCCATAATTCTATCAAAATGCTTGATTCAGTGGTCTAATCTTGTTTATAGGTTGGGGTCATGTTGGAAAACAAGTATGCAAAATATAATAGCAATATGTCAAAGAACATAGGAAATATTTGGGGTAGTACGCAAACTTTAACATAGATTTATCAATAATATGCATATTCTGAGTATAAAAGGGGCCTAAATTCTATAAAAATGCTTGATTAAGTGGTCTGCTCTTGTTTGTAGGTTAAAGGTCATGTTGGTAAACAAGTATGCAATATAACACAGCAATATGTTAAAGGACATAGGAAATATTTGGGGTAGTACGCACAATTTAACATAGATTTATCAATAATATGCATATTCTAAGTATAAAAGGGGCAATAATTCTGTCAAAATGCTTGATACAGTGGTCTGCTCTTGTTTATAGGTTGGGATCATGTTGGTAAACAAGTATGCAAAATATGAAAGCAATATGTCAATGGACATTGAAAATATTTGAAGTAGTACGCAAACTTTAACATTTGCACGCTCACGGAAACGCCAACGCCGGGGTGAGTAGGATAGCTCCACTATATATATTTCATATATAATAGTCCAGCTAAAATACAGTCAACAATTAAAGAGTTGTTGTCACTGGGAATGTGATCTTGCATATATACACTTCATGTTGACAACATATTATTTTCAATTAAATTGTTAAACAAGATCTGTCTCCATAGGATGACGTATGCCCCCAATAAATGCTTTGATAGAAATTATGAGCATTTTTCGAAATCTAAATGCATTTTTTGAACCCTAAACACGGACCCTAAGGTCAATGTCATGGGGTAAAAATTTGTGTGCATATGGAAAGGCCTTGTCCATGTACACATGCATATCAAATATGAATGTTACATCTGAAGCGACAAAAGAAGTTATGAGCATTTTTCGAAACCTAAACACAAAGTGTGACGGACGGACAGGCAGACATCAGATAAACAGACGGAAGGACAGTGCGATCACTATATGCCCTTCTTCGGCGGCATAAAAAACGTTAATTTAGAAATGCAAAATAAGTCCCAAACTAGAGAGCGGACACCATACTTAATCCTTGAAATGCACTAAGTGACCCTGTGACCTAGTTTTTGACCCGGCATGACCCATATTCGAACATGACGTAGATGTTGTCTTGATACAACTTCTGACCAAGTTTGGTAAAGATCAGATGAAAACTACTTCAATTAGAGAGCAGACACCATGCTTAAACCTTAAAATGCACTAAGTGACCCCATGGTCTAGTTTTTGACCCGGCATGGCCCATATTCGAGCTTGACCTAGATATTGCCTAGATACAACTTCTGACCAAGTTTGGTAAAGATCAGATGAAAACTATTTGAATTAGAGAGCGGACAAGAAAAGTGTGACAGACAGACAGACAGTGAGAAAACTATATACCCACTTTTCTTCGAAAGGGGGCATAAAAAATGTGGAGTAAAATATATACAAATGTGTTCTTTTTCTTTGCAGACTGACTTACCTATCAAAATAGTTACATAAACAAATATGTATAATTATATTGTTAATATTATGCGCATAAATAAAACATTTGCTATTTCATGTAAAATTAATTGTAGACAGCAAATAATGAAACAAGAAACCGTTTGAGACGGGTGATGCTCCACAAAGGTTTTTTTGTCACAATATTGCACTATATATTCAGATAAAAGGAAACGTCTTGAGGGGCATAACTTTGGACAAATTAATACAATGGATGGTTTAGTAACTTAAAAATTTCAAAGGGCCATAACTCTGTAAATAAATCATCTAACCAGAACCCACTAATAACATGCGCATCTCCTCAAGGTAGTTAAGCTTCCCATAAAGCTTCATTGTATTCCAGTCAGTAGTTGGGGAGAAATAGCCCGGACAAGAATTGCACTATATGTACAGTTTATAGAAAAATTCAAAGGGCCATAACTCTGTGAAAAATCATCCGACCATAACCGGCTTATAATATGCACATCTCCTGTTGGTAGCGAAGCTTCCCATAAAATTTCATTGAATTCATGTAATAAGTTGCTGAGAAATAGCTCGGACAAGAATTGCACTATATGTACAATGGAAAATTTCAAATGGCCATAACTCTGTGGAAAATCATCCGACAAGAACCAGCTGATAATATGCACATCTCCTGTTGGTAGTAAAGCTTCCCATAAAGTTTCATTGAATTCCCGTAATAAGTTGCTGAGAAATTGCTCGGACAAGAATTGCACTATATGTACAATGGAAAATTTCAAAGGGCCATAACTCTGTGAAAAATCATCCGACCAGAACCCGCTGATAATACGCACATCTCCTCTTGGTAGTGATGCTTCCCATAAAGTTTCATTGAATTCCAGTCATTAGTTGCTGAGAAATAGCCCGGACAAGAATTGCACTATATGTACAGTAAATGGAAAATTTCAAAGGGCCATAACTCTGTGAAAAATCATCGGACCAGAACCCGCTGATAATATGCACATCTCCTCTTGGTAGTAAATCTTCCCATAAAGTTTCATTGAATTCCGGTCATTAATTGCTGAGAAATAGCCCTGACAAGAATTGCACTATATGTACAGTTAATAGAAAATTTAAAAGGGCCATAACTCTGTGACAAATCATCCGACCAGAACCCGCTGATAATATGCACATTTCCTCTTAATAGTGAAGCTTCCCATTAAGTTTCATTGAATTCCGGCCTTTAGTTGCTGAGAATCCAAAAATTGTTCACGGACGGACAGACGGACTGACGAAGCGGCGACTATATGCTCCCCCCCAAATTTTTTTGGGGGAGCATAAAATGTCAAATTAACATGGATAATAGAAAATATTGTGAAATGCTTTATTTATAAATTAGAAACTAGATAACACTTCTAAAATGATTGCAAGTTTCCATGACTCATTGAGGAATAAACCATGTAAAATGTTAGTTTTGCAAATTTATATAGTTATGGGAAACAACTACATTTAATTTAAATATCAAAGCTTTTTTTTAAATTGTATATGTACCGGTAAAACACCGCTTCATTCGTAAGAATGTCATTTGAGCCTAGATGAAGATACAGCTGTTGAACATCCATCTTCCGCAAGTCTCTCAACAATGCATGGCGAAAACGATCACAAGAAAATTTGGCACCTTTGAAAACAGAGTTGGCGAATGTCTGTGTAAATAAATCACAAATATACATGAATGAATACACAAGGAAAATTCATGCTTTGCCTCAAGATTAAAATGAAAAGTTTGCAATTACAATTCCCTACAATCTGTAAAATATTCCACACGCTTAAATAAAATATATAACCATGCAAATTAGTTAGAAAACGCAATGATGCCAATCATTGCACATGATGACATCAGCATAATAAGTTTAACTTTATATTGATGACAAATACTGTAATCATACGAAGCTTAGGACTTGACATTTGAACTGTTTAAGTATAAAGAAATGAAATAATTACATCATTTATAGAAACTATGAGTATCACGTTTAAATGGTGGCATTTCGTGTTTTCTCAAAAATGTTTACAAAAACAGTAAACATTTAAACGACTGTTGTTATCAACATAATCCATTTTAGTTCATTACGTTACAATGTTGCAAAACTTATTAAAAGCTGTTAAAAAAAGACTGGTATACATTTGTATCATGTGTGCTAGATGGCCCTTATTCACAACACCATGTACGACCTAGACGTCTTGAATATTTGACATTCGTCGGCACAAAGTGCTCGGGAAAAATTTCCAGCTATTTGTTGCATGATCATTCCCCGAATTGTCTTGAACATTTGACGCGCGTCAGCACAACGTGCATGAGGACATTTTTTCCGACATTTATTCATCCGCATTCATTTTTAATTTAATAAACAGATACTCGTTTTTATGTACATCTTGTTAGGTAGAAAACAATAAAAAATTTACACAGGTGTAGTCTTATTGAAGAAATGTGGGATCAATATTTATTTGTCTTTGTTATAAAATACTACGGCATGTAAGTAGAAAATGTGTACCCAATGACTCAACAACGGCAAGAACAGTTGGTTTTAATATGACGTCATTGCCCAAATGGGTAATGATCTGAATATAACTTCTGGAAATAATCATTACTTTCAGTTTGGAAATGCGATGTCAATGACGCTTTTATAACTGACATATGGATACGTTTAAACGGTAACCTTTTGTTTATTTCATTAATCATTTTGTTTTAACGTTTAGAAAAATGTGTACATGTGATACCATTAATAGAAACAAACCTGAAACTGTAATTACTGTTCTATACCATTGTCATTACATATTCTAATCAGAGATTGGCAGGCATTTGACAGCTATATCGTCAGGAAGAATATCCTTAATCCGATGAGCATTGGAGTCCCCAGCAATACGGTTCACTTTTCTCCTGTCTTGGGCACCTGAAAAAATAAAAGGAAAATGCTTCCTGACACAACACTGCATCCTGTTCAAAAGAGCCTGCGTAATAAATCTACTAATTATAAAAAGACAAGTCTTAACAACCCAAATACTACCTTAACAATACTATTGCAACAAGACTAATAAGGACGACTAAACTTGTCTTATGTGTATCTAACTACACAAAAAGAATATAAACAAAACAGATCAATCACGCTTTAATAAAAATAAAGGTCACACAAGTTAAAAAGCACTAGTTTTCAATAATCAATAAGTGTCAAAATTGCAATACACTGGTCAGTGTTCAGTGCAAATATCACTATGAACATGATAAAAGTGTCAATTATTGCACTAGTGTGTAACACACTGAATGTGTCCAAATGCGCGAAGCACCTGTTTTTTAATAATTAGTATTAAAGTGTCACTCAAAATTGCAATCCACTGGTAAGTGTTCAATCAATAGGAGGTTTTGGGGATTCCGATAATGACGTCACGTTTGCGCATGCTCAAATTTTGGCCGTCAAAACTGCGGCCATTCTGCTATTGTTTGCATGTGATGAACCGCATCGTGATAAGGTTACAATCATATTCGCGACCCTTTTGAAGAACAACAAATACACAGAACTTGAAATTCTTTCAGATTAAATTGAATCCAATGAACGAACACAAATAAGGACGAAAACAAACAACAAATTGATTGAATTTATGTAATCAACATATAGAAACTCATTTGAACCTATTTGTCTGTAAAAACTTACCTTGTTACAGATTAAATAAATCCTCTATATAAATGTTAATGCTTTTATTTAATTGTTCACACCAGTTTTGACACTCTTTGTTTCAGCATTTCTAACCCAGTGTTTAATTGCCCCTTTGTTTATCACAAACCGATTATCTCGATATGATCGGATACTGTCCAGACAATTACTAAGAAAACAGTGTAATAAACCCAGGGGCCTATACTTGTATGACTCTGTATGGGGTCTCTGCATAAACCACATGTGTCTGGTCATTAAACACAATTTATGATACCTCCATGTCATCTCTTAGCATATTAAGTCAAAAACTTTACAGTTGCTTTAATAAAATATTTGAACATATTTAAAAAATAGACATTTGTCCGAAATGGATTAACAGCTAGGAACTATTAACTATATATATTAGCCAGTTTAAACATAACAATAAAGTGGTTAATAACTATACATTTAAAATATTTTACAAATTTATTGCTCCACAATTAACGTATTTAACGGGTACCTGCAAATGTAAACTCTGCTATAATGTGTAAAGATCGTGCGTTACTGCAGCAGTGTTCGAAACATCATCATGAAAACAAGCAATCGCGTTTGGTCATTATATACGGATATAAAATACTTGCGGAAAATAAATTAAATGTGTAGATTTATGGTATCATAAAATGCTAGATTTGTATCGCTCATTATCACTAGAGAAGGGTTTTCAATATACATGTACATGCAAAGACAGTTCAATTTGCAAAATATGCAGGTGTTTTTTAAATTGGAATGCTTAAATTATGAATATTTTCATTCAATGTAAACGAAACGAAAATTCATTCAATGTAAAAGAAAAGTAAAACTGCATTTCAAAATTGAAATTTATTGAGCTATTTTAAGGCTTTGTTTTATGACTGATTCAATACACCCCTTACACTTAATTTCAATCTCTGATGAAAAATAACACTATCGCATCCACACCACTTATCGTGTAAGTACCTATTATCGAACAGAACCTGATATCGGACGGTTTGTTTTGGTTCTATATGCGCATGCGCAAAAGTGCGCATGACGTCACATTCATAAACAAAGGGTCATTTATGAAGTCCGTGACCTACTTGTCCACTAAGCTTGCAACAAATGCGCCGAAAACAGGTAAAAGAAATGCATTTATTGTTATTTACACGGTTTTATGTATTTTTTGCTATTACTTTTTGAATGCATTTATCAAAACGTGCATTTACACACCAAAAAGCGTATTTCCATTTGCAATTTTGGTTGCAGCAGACGTAGATTTTTTCGTCGAGTCCGGGTCACGTGACAGTCATGTGATAGTCATGTGACTTTGTTTTATTATCGCTCTTAGAGCTACAGCACAGTTCCGAAAAAATATTCCAGCTTTTCTTTCTTGACAATTGATCATCATAAAGTTAAGTTTGTTTTTCTTTTTTTTCAGTCTAATCCTAAGAAGATAAGGTCTTTACTCACCAACAGCTCTTCACAATGCATACCTTAAAGTAAAAGACAGTGGCTTGCCAGTAAGAACTGTTGCAAAACAGTATGGTGTTCCTCATACTACACTATGGGACCGTGTGAAAGGGGTTATTGACCCTGAATGCCTCAAACCCGGACCAGCTCCACTCTTCTTTCAGGAAGAAGAGGTCAAACTAGTTGACCATGTCAAGACAATGGCTGCCCTTGGGTTTGGTTATACCATCAGTGAAGTTGTAGCAAGTGCTACAAACTATGCAGTGTTCCTTGGTAAAAGGCCAAATGATAAACCTTTGTGAAATGGTTTAAGGGTTTCCAGCAGCGATGGCCTGAGTTGCGAGTTGTTCGTCCGAGGGCACTGTCCAACTACAGAGCTGAAGCCACATCAGAGGCCAATGTTCATGAATATTTCAACAATTTGATGAGCGTTGTTGAAAAACATGACCTCCACAACAAACCTGAGTGTGTCTATAACATTGACGAAAAAGGTATCCAAACAGAGCATACCCCACCATTCATAATAAGTGGCACATTGAAGGCACCAGCAGTTACTTCGTCAAGGTCCTGCGTTACAACAATAATTGGATGTGGAAACGCATTAGGCACACAGCTTCCACCATTCTTTGTTTTCAAAGGGAAACGCCTGAATGCAGATCTGTTACAAGGGTCTACACAAGGGTCATCAGGGTGTATGTCTGACAGTGGCTGGTCAAATTCAGCTGTGTTTTTACACTACATGGACACCCATTTCCTCAGATATGTGCAAAGAGTGGACAAGTCACAGCCTATCCTTGTTCTGCTTGATGGTCATAAAAGCCACATAAATGTTCCAGTGCTGGATTGGGCAAAGAAGAATAACATTATTCTATTCATCTTACCGGCCCACACAAGCCATGTCCTTCAACCCCTTGATGTGGGTTGTTTTGGACCCCTTCAAAAAATCTACAACTCCATGTGTCACAGATTTATCAGAGAAAATCCCTCTACAAAAATAACAAGGTACAATGTTGCTCCTCTTGGATCTGCTGCATACGTAGCAGCATTGTCTGTGGAAAATCTTCGATCTGCCTTCAAGAAATCAGGTGTTTTTCCAGTTGACGAGTCAGCTGTTAGCAAGGAGCATTTTACCACTTCGCTACCATATGTTGCTGCACCATCTGTTCCTGAAATCAACAAAAACATGCATGAAAGAAATCCTGATGTTTTCTTCTATGAAGCAGAAGTTGTCATTAACAAAAAGAAAGAATTCAACAATGCAAAGAAAAAGAATAACATTCTTGAATTTACATCTGGCAAAGAAATAACAGATCCGATAATTGAACAGAAACTCAGGGAAAGAGCTGAAACAACAAATGAACAGAAAAACAAGCAACAAACTGAACAATCCAACAAACATTCGAAGCTTATGCCCACAAAAGAAACAGTTTCACAAACAAGGAACAAACAACTGAAAAAAAAACAATCAACAAAACAACACACTTACCCAGAGCCTGGACCCTCCCATCTAAACACTGATGTTGAATCCTCTGAAGATGAAGATGATGATGAAACTTGTTGTGTATGCAGCCTCTTTCAGCCAAAAGAACTTGCTAACTGCGTACCATTGATATTTGTAAAGTGGGCCAAGTGTGACTTTGATAACTGTAGCCACTGGGTGCACTTGCAGTTTTGCACAGCCACAAATGTTGTTAGGAGAAATGACCCGTTCTATTGTCCTTGCCACAATATTGCAGAGGAATAGACTTGTTTTTTTGTGTTCAAAGCTACATGCTTTTCTAATTTTGTTAATTTTCATGTTTCAAAAAAAATTGTTCAGTTTCATGTTTGTTTATATTCACTGGAGTAGTATTTATGAACTGTTCGGTAATAGGTCATGTTTACATCGGCCGCCATTTTGTTTTGTCTGCTAGAGGTGACAATAAACAAGGAATCATTGTTATGAATTCTTGACGGATATTTGCTTGAAAACTTTACAGATAAGTTATTTAATGATTGAACTGTTAGTTATTTGTTAAAACAAATTGTTTTTGTTATTTTAAGTGTTTGCAAATTTAACTTAATTTCTTAGGTGTTCGATAACTGGTTCGTCCAACATATAATAATATTCAAATTATTATATGTTTTATAATTTTTGAAATATCATTTATTAAAGTCTTACTTAAAAAAGAATACGGGTTTTTATAGTTTTGTTTTGTGAAATTGTAAGTATTAAGTCTTCCGACGACCTTTACTCTGATACAATATAATAGGCCGCGATTGAGAAGTTGACGGCCAATCTATTTTTAGTAACGGAAAACCCCTCTTGTGACGTCACACAAAAACCTCCTATGCAAATATCACAGTCACTATAAACACATCAAGTGTCAATTATTGCACTAGTGTAAAACACACTGTAAGTGTCCAAATGCGCGAAGCACGTGTTTTTAATAGATCACAAAATGGGTAATAAAACGCACAGTTGAACTTAATGTGAAAAGTAAACACAAATCCTTCGTTCACTCACACCGAGTTACTAGGACTAGGTCGCGAAAATGAATGCCACTTTGAATTATACACTTTACAACGTCGAAATACACCAAATCACAATTAAAAGATAGCTATTGCAAGTTCAAAAACAAAACTGAAATATATAAGCGCCGAAATGACTTCTTGATCTCAAAACAATGTCACAAACGTATACAATATCGGATCTCAACCGTTTGAAAGCTCGTGTGCAATCAAAAGGGGAGATTATTCCAACGATGTTTTTTCTTGTTTCTCCATTCGGTACCCCTCACACGTTATTTGATTACGCTTTCTTCATATATGGTCATATTACACTCATTCATAACGTTTATTTATAGATGTTTGTGTTGTGACATATATGGTTATGATTACCATATAAGGTAAAGACGGCCAGGGACCAGAGTCGCTCTGGTTTTGTGGCAGTGTGTTGGCATTGTTAGTCCTACAATTCTAATCTGACGCTACGTTGTACACCTCCACGATGAACTCGTGGCTAGTTAGTAAAAAAACTGATGATGGCAACCGGGTGTAATCCTCGTGGAAATTGTGCATTTCCTGCGTAATATTGTTGAAACATTTATTCGACGCGTAAAGCGTTTAAACAAATTATCTTTGAATTAATTTCACATAACTGTGAACGTTTTATTTAATTCGCAAATGGGCATAATAAAATTAGTAATTTGAAAAATCTTCCGAAGTTAATGTTCGACGTTTAATGCAAGCGCGACTGGATTATGGGTAATGGATAAAGTTGGAACATGCATGCATCCATCGATCAATACGTACGATAGGGCTGTATGTATCTACGTATAAGTATTAATTAATTTCTGTTGCAGTTTTGAATAGAAAACTCTTACACATCAGGAGAGAGACTTCACTATAAATTGTGTCCTTGATATAATCTCTTAACATTTAGTTGTCCTGCTTTGAGCTTTTATGAGTACACACGAACAGCTCATCCGGAAGGTCAATAGCTGGGACTTTGATTATTATAACTAATTTTACATTGTGGCAATTGATAATTGAGTTTCATATTGATAAAATTTCCTAACCTCTTAAGATGGTCCGTTTTGCCATCACATGTCCAGTAAACAGTCTGTGAATGGGGATTTTCGGTTAAAAAATTAAACTCTAAAGCCTTTAGAAACAGGCGAAACCCATACTCTCAGGACGTAGATAAGTATTAATGGAAAGCCCAATGGACCTCTTTTTGAAGCGGCCTTAGATGCATGGGAAAGAGCTGTGCTTAGGAAATTGTTTTGACCATGAATAATTGAACTCTTCTAAGTCTACATTTGTATAGTTAAGTGTTATTTGAAGTAAAATGTAATTGGATTTAGTTTTGACTTGTTTTTTTTTGTTATTAACTGTACGATAACAAAACTGTCTGATAGTTTTTTTCATGATTTAGGACAAATGTCTAGAAACCCATTTTGGACACCTGTGCTGAGGAAATTGGGGTCAATCTGAAACATTGTAATATTGTAAACTGATTATTTGTATGCCCCGGTAGTGTGGCATATAGCATTTAAACTGCCTGTCCGTCCGTCAGTCCGTCCGAAAACTTTAACATTGACCATAACTTTTGCAATATTGAAGTGTATTTGTGCAAGATCACAGTCTCGGTGATGCACACAATCTCGTGGTATATGCCTTTGAACATTAATCACAAACTTAAAGCTCCAGTTACCTTTAATTTGTTGCTGAATAAGTGAGAAAAAACCTCAACTGTTAACAGTATATCTACATGTTATTTAAAATAATTGTTTTGAAATATTTCCAGAGATGTAGCTGACTTGTGCGATTTGGTCCATCAGGTCCATCAGGTCAGTCCCGGCACCAAGATTGTCTTATGCGAAGTACTTCCTCTGTGTGCTGATTACAGAAAAAGACGTTGGATACCGAAAGAACGTCTGATGGCCATGCAGGATTGGATGAGACGAGCAAAGTCACTGCTACAGGACCACTGTCGTAGTGTTTTATTTGTTCGGTTGCTGGTTTACCGGAAGTTATTGACCTGTTGAACATGTTTGTATTTATTTTTGAGCACTTTAAAAATGTGTGGGTCACATTTGAAAATGTGTAACAACAAGCAATTTACTTGTCTGTGTGTACATTATTACCCAAAGTTTTTATTAAATAATATTTATTTTGTTCACTTTTAAAATGTTATGATTTCCTGTTGTGATAGAAAGGCTGCTACTTAAAATCAATATAGATTACAGAAACATAACGAATGTGTTTTACAGTCAATAACAAGATAGGATAATATGTGTAAGAAATTAAAAATTCTTGAGTTATAAAAGATAGCAAAAACAGAGACTTATATCTATTTACATATATTCAATTACTCTTTCTAGAAATCTGATTTTAATGTGTACATACATTTAAGATTCTTAAAGCGCAAAGTGCAGATATTTTTTTTAATGGACGTGTTTTAATAAAAAAAATCATGCAGTTTTTTTAATTGCATGAATACTTATCCGGAACACTGTGTAAAAATATAAACTCCACTAATCATGTTTTGTCATTTCAACTGATGCTTTTCTGAATTTCAAAATACATGTAAATTAAATGTGTGCATGTATATTTTTTTCATAGACAAGCAACATGTTCATGGCAGATGGCCTTCTCCTCAATGCCAGTGGTGCACCTAGCTGTTTAAAAACGGTCCTCGATGACTTGCAGCCATTGCCTGAAGTGGAACATATTGAACCTGAGCCTGTTGGTCCTGATTGTATTTGGCCTTCAGTTTGCACTCCAGCCATGGTGTCTGACCCTAAAATGAAGTCCAACGCTGATGTTGTTCACACAGTATACTTTTTCATATGAAAACATGTTTTGAAAAAAAGTTCGTTTTGTAAATGTTGACGCCACTTGGGTCATTAAGTACTTACTTGCAATAAATGTATAACCCCCAGTATTTGGTAGGTAAATATTAGGTATTAAGCTAGGCATTTATATGACTTTTTGATTTGTCTGTGTCCAAAAAAAAACGCTGTGGTGGCATCAATATCTGGGTTTAATCTTGTGTGTATTTTGACACTTTTTTTAGTCTCCAGCTGCAACTTCATTCAGCAAGCCATTGAAAAAGACTTCACATCGTCCCAAGATTACGAACAAGGTATTAAGCAGTATACCATTGTACGGTCTTTTTGTGGCTTTTTATGTTTTTAGACATTTGTGTAGAAAGTGCCCATATTTATATATTTTATTTGCAATTTTCAGAATGAAAAAATCAAAACAATTTGATGTTAAAAACCAGCAAGCTTTGTACATTAACTGTTTTCATTATTTTAACTTATGTCTTTTTTTAATAGAATGTATCTTTTGCAGGTGGTTGTTGTCTGCAAAAAAAAAGAACCGTCGATGTAGACCAATTTTGGGCCGGAAGGAGGTATGCAGTTCACTGAAACTAATGTTTAACTTCCAATATGATTTCTTTTAAGAATCATTTGAAAGTAATATGAAATTATTTATCATTCACTGTACTTATTTCACCTGAGGGGACTATTGGTTAAATCCTTGAACTGTCCTGTGTGTTGGTCTGACATTTTTTGGGCCGTGTGATTACTCATAAAGTATTTAAGCAAGCTTGATTAAATTTGGATTGATGACCGAGGCTTATTTCTTTTTCTGTTGAAGTAAAAAGAATTGCTATCGCATAGAACTTAAATGTGCAGAAAGAAACAGATTTCAGTAACAGTATAATTAAAACAATAAACATAATCATAATCGAAAACCTACAAAATATTCATTAATGCATTGGTGTTTTATGAAAAAGTTGGTTCTTATTGCTCAGAGTGCCCCTTGCAACGTTTGGGACTTGAAATCAGATAACGATCATTACAGCCACAAATCTAATCGGATGATGTAATCCAGCTGGAGAGTCAAGCTTAAGTGTAAATGCGAAAGCTACTAACAAATGACTGATACACTGAAAAAAAAATTAATTCTTAATATTGGTTGATGTAATTAAATGCGGATATGTATTTACCGCGTTTAAGTTTACACAAAAACAAAAGCTTCAATAGCCGGACGAAAAGTGTCATTATTATGTCTATAAAATTTTGTTAGCAGTCCACCAATTTATAAATGCAGTAAATGGTACGCATTATTTATTCGTGAGGTTTGTTTGTCATTGCCAATTGTTTGCATAACAATTTGTCAGCGTTAAAAATCAAATGCTTCAGTTAACAGTTATCGTTTGAATTTAATTTATCAAGTATAAAATGACTGTCAACACAACACATCGCAGACGGCTGAGTGGTTAAGGAAATGGCCGTTTAATCTCAAGGAAACTTGTCCGAGCCCCGCTGGGAACAAACTTGTTTTTGTGTATTTCTTTGTCAAATCATATTATTGTTATCATAATGGAGCTCTACATGTCCGTGGTTAAAATTTAGTACGTTGAGACATTTACTAATACACATAAACATGACCCCAAATTATATGTTTATCTTTTAGCGGGGGTAAAGCGTGCGATGAGAAATTTTAGTTTGATTTTCAAGCGTGCTACATCGACTATCTGCGATCAGTATTTCAGTAGAATGTCACCAGAGTTTCAGACTCGTTTAGTGTGATTTACCCACTAAAATGATCTGATATAGATTGAGAGATTGCTTAATGCACTGATCTCTAGACCAAACTGAACAAAAGCATTTAAAGTACGGTACATTCAATTTTAGTTTTAGAATCATAGGCATAGGTACACAGAAGTAGTTATTTTTAATGCACCATACATTGGGTAAAACCTGATTCTTTTAATGGATATCTTATAACTAAATTGCTAGCTTTTATATACCGAAACGGTCATTTGGTGTAATTATTGCTTAAAAAGTATATCATATTTATTAAAGTACATTTTAGTTAAATTTAGGCAAGATACATAAATTACTCTAATGAGTTGAGGAAAAATATCAGTTTAAGTATACTATTATACTACTTGAGTATGCTACAATAAACCGTACGCATAATATTCTTAAAGGCACCCGGCAATACTTCGGGGTACTTTTAGTATATTCTCCGTACCCGGGTGTTTAGACGTATACTTGAGAGTGCCCAGGATACTTTTAAGTACAACCTGAGTCGACAATGGCAAATCGATATTGCAGAACACTAGCATTAATAATAAAATGTGGGCAAATGTGTAAGAAGAAAGTCAGGTCACCAACAAAGAACATTGGTTCCTTCTCCAACTGAATCCCGTGTAACACAGACATTCATACAATTTATTCAGACTTATGCACAAGTACACCTTCTTCATACTCAAATATGCACATTTTTTTCTGTCCGATAATAAGGTTATACAACATAACTTTACGTAACATAAAATGGTCATTTAAGAATACAAATGTAAATAAACACAATCGATTGCAAGAATACGTACAATTTAATTATATCGAAGCGAAAATAAACAGTATTATTAAACAGTATTATTATAAATCGTGTTTCTTATAACAAATGCTTCTTTGATATATTTACATCTATTTCAAACTAATGATTTGGCGCATGGAACTAATAACTTGCGTATTTTATATACAGATGGGTTTATACAAAATATACGGTTAATATATTTTCTCTCAAATCGGTGTAACAGCGACATATGCATATAAAATGCTTTTCGTATTCTTAATCAAAGGCATCATAACATAAACAATAACGTTCATTTTGTTGTATGTTTTTTTCTGAGCGAATCTTCGAGTTTGGATTCTCAACGGGTGTGCAGAGATTAGTAAATGGTCACTAATTTGTACTTTACAATGATCAGAAACTGCTGGACTACTTTATGGGTTCATTCAATACAGATTAGAATCTTCTATTATCCAAATTATCAGTGAAATTTTTAGAATGAGGTGATATGTTAATATTATTTTGTTGGATACTTATTTCTGTGGTTTTAAACATCTATGTCATGAAATAATTTACTTATTTAAGATATGTTGTGCTCATCTTATGGATTTTTAAACGAAAAATCATTTTTATGTTACATTTGAATGTAAAGACGGTTTTATAAGCTTTTAGTGCTTGTTTCTTTGAATACGACTGATACTATCAGCTGATCAATTATCTAGAAAGTGGCTGAAACTGCCCTAGTCTGGCGCTCAATAAGTCGTTGTCGACTCAAGCAGTAGTTAAAAGTACCCCGGGTACTATTAAGCTTAAGGATGATAAATGGTACCCCGGGTACGGGAAATTTACTTAAAGACATCCAGCCTTACCACGAGGTACTTTTTGTATATTTTCTGTACCCGGGAAACATTGCAGTATACTGAAAGAGTACCAATTTACCTTTAAGCAGACAATGACCAATCAAGTAAAATTTCCTTCGTTATTGTTGCACAGTGATCGCCCACTGCGATAACCAACTACTGATGATCCAATGACAGCGCTAGGTAAAATGTATAATACAAGCCCTCATCAAAATTTAAAATCTTTCAGTTATAGCTAAATACATGGACATTGCAGCTGTTATTCAAAATTCAATACTTTTTAACACGAATGTGAATTACACAATATTACTTACACGATGTTTGCCCAATAATAAAACACGTATGACCATGACAGTTTCTACTGTCTCCTGACTTCGTACATTGGTACGTTTCTTCTGTCAGTTCCCAAACTAAAAGCACAGTCCGTCTCGTGCATGAAATTTCCGGTCCGGAATAGGGTGTCGTCGTCCGTTCGCCAGTACGAGTGGTTTCTATGGCAACAAAAGCACTTAACATTAACTACATTCCGGTGTAAAAGAATCCTGCTTGGGCCAATCTTAATCCACTTGCATTCGCGTACCGGGGAAACGTTGAGAATGAAGTTCAAAGCGCATATCACGCGCACACAGAACACTTGGTGCAAGAGGGAACACCATAGTTAAATGGAATAGCATGAATCAGTCGCTGAAATTGTGGATGAACAAGTAAAAACACGTCCTTCTTTTTCAATGTCACCATTAATTCGCAATTTTTCTTTTCATTATAATTGTTTTGTAATTGTTTTGTGTTTATACCGTTTATAATAACTAATAACTGTTAAGTGTATGTACCGGTATGAAGAAAACTAAAGTTCTGAGAAGATTCTCAGTATTATTCTTATAACAAAT
The DNA here is from genome assembly GCF_020536995.1 of Dreissena polymorpha. Taxonomy (NCBI): domain Eukaryota; kingdom Metazoa; phylum Mollusca; class Bivalvia; order Myida; family Dreissenidae; genus Dreissena; species Dreissena polymorpha. The sequence goes on along the minus strand of NC_068366.1, from coordinate 63,944,888 downwards.
AACTGATGTGGTTAAAGATAATCACAAATCCATTAATTTACGTTATTATTTTAAAAATTAACATTCACCAACGTATTCACAACTTATTTTACAGCTTTATTTAACGTTGCTATCCTAACAATTAACAACTAAAGTGGTATGGAAATTTAATACTTTTTTGGACATTATATACTCTACCGATGTCTATACTATATACCAATATTTTCTTTACCGTTGTTGGCATACATGCGTCTCATGTATTGATTTAAATAATTTCATTATGTTTACTGTTTCAAATTGTGATGACAGATGGTTGACCCTGAGGTCATAGCGTCCAGCAGAGGCGCTTCTTTTCAATTATTTTTCTTAACAATGTTCTATTTTAAAGGTATACTTTTAGTGAAGATGATGTATTTTTTGACGCATACAATTTTATTTTACAACATTTGAACAAGTTACTTTAAGTATTTTGCAGATTTTACTGTTAAAATTGAAATTGAGATCTGAACAGTTTGGATAATGATTATCTGTGATGTCCTTTAATTCATTTGTCACATTGAGTTTAAAAATTGCAATAAATTATTTCTACGTCATACTGTTCTCATTTAAACTAATTTTCATTTATTTTACTTAATTTAGCTGTGTTTGAATGTCAATTGCATATTGAAAGCATTGAATTAATGTATAGGAATTGATTATCACCAAGGGGGCTTATTCAAAGATGAGATACATTCATTGCAAACCAGAGTTACCAAACATAAAATTAGTGTTGGTCGTATTGAGAACAACATATTTGAGAACATGTTATTTTCAAATTTAACTTTACAGTCAATGTCAACAACAAAGTATTGTTTGTTTTCCTGTCGTGCACACTTGCAAACAGTGTGGCCTATCCATCGCAAATGTCTCTGAAGGATGTTTTCTTCAACAGGATGCTGATTTTGTTCGTCTCCATATGTCTGTGTTGGTGGTCGTGTCTGGACTGCGTATATTTAGGATCTTCCTGAGGCAGGTGTTGATGATGACCTGAAGTGTCTTCATGTAGGTGACGGTGGTTATCCAAGTCTCTGCTCCATAGAGTAGTATTGTCTTCAAAATTGTATTGAAGAGCTTGATGTTTATGCCTATTGCACGTGATCCCCAGATGTTCTTCAGCTGCTTGAAGGCTGCTTGTGCTTTACACATGCGAGTTCTGACGTCTGCATGCGTTCCTCCACAGTTGTCCGTGATGCTGCCAGGATATGTGGAGCGTTCAGCGCCACGCTTTAAATTGTTATAGGTTTGTAATAGAATGCGTTAGGAATGAACACCTTGCTCATCCCTATGTTGATGGTTAGGCCCAGTCTAGCTGAGTTGTCCGTAACAAGTTTGGTCTTTTCCTGTATATGTTGTTTGATGTTATAGAGAAAAACCAGATGGTCGGCAAAGTCGAGGTCGTCAGCTGTTTCCAGAGTGTCCACTGTTTTCGTTTCTCTTCTTTTCGAGGTCTTCATGACCCAGTCTATGGCAAGCATGAACAGGAAAGGTAACTTTAAGTAGCATTGCCTCAATTATCTCTTCGAAGGCATCCGTGAGCTGTCTTTCGTAAATGATTCTGCAGATCATCCCCTCATAAGACTCACTGTGGTTTTGGTGATCTTTTGTGACACTCCATCGTGTCTCAGTTGTCTCAAGAGGGACTGTCTGTAAACGCTGTCTCATACTCGATGAAGTTGACATCGATGGTTTTGTTCAACTCCAGTGATTGTTCTAGAATGATTTTCATGGTTGAGATCTGATCCATGCTTAATCTCTCATTTCGGAAGCCTGGTTGTTGGTCTAGAGATGAGAGACTGTTGGGTCTTTCATTTGGTTCAGCATAATGCGACTAAAGTTAAATCCCTTTCCTGGGGTCGACAGCAGCGTTATCTCTAGGTAGTTGGAGCAGAAACTGAGGTTTCATTTCTTGGAGAACGTAATGAAGTATTAATTGTTCCAATTTCGGATGAAGGGAGGTTAGTGTGATCCACACTGTTCGCAACTTCAGCGCTTCAGCGGTATGCTATCAGGTCCTGCAGACTTGCCTTTCTTTAATTGCTTGTTGGCGCTTCGGATCTCTTCCTTCTTGGGTGTGCAGTACTTGATTGGCATATCCTCTGTAGTTGGCGGTATCTCCGAAGGGTTGACATGAACTGGCTTGTTGAGTAGCAACTGTAAGTGCTCAATCGACCGATTCTTCTATTATTTATCGTCTGTAATCTTTCCTCCGTGTTTGGCCCTATTTGTTCTCTCTGGTTTGCCATACTTTTCTGCTATTCTCGTGGTGATAACTTACAGGTTGTTGTTTTTTTCTCTGGTCTGTTGCTTGTTCTGCTTCTGTAACAATCGTCTTTCGATAATTCCGATTATTTGCTCTTATTTTTCGCTTGAGATTCATACTTATTACTGTGTACTCCTCTTGTGCTGTAGTTTGTTCTGCTCTAGTTCTGCTGTAGTTGACATTTACTTTGTTTTATCTTCTCTCTTGAACTTTCTGGAGCCTCTCTCCTGATATCCACACCTTGCGGGTGATCGACATAGGGCCCAGTTCTTCTTGGCATGTTAAGGTCACTTCTTCTTTCACTTTGTGCCACTTCCGCTAGGACCTGGAACTTGTTGAATAGAGTGACCTTAAAATCTTCTTAATTCCAGTTGACATTCTGTGAAGCGGTGTTGTAACGCTGGAGTTGGCTGGACCCTCCTGTCCAACCTTTTTTCAGCTTCAGTTTCAACAAGCAGCACGATGATGGTCTGAAGCAATGTCTTCTTCCATCTTGACGCGTACATTCTGCTGAGAGAGACGAAACTTCCAAACGATGCACAGCTGTACGATCTGGTTCTCCTTTGACAGGACTGGTGACACTCAAGTTGAATTGTATATCCTTTTGTGGTGTAAAACACTTCCTCCGATGACAAGGTTACTTGTCACTTCTGCCCAGATTCTTGATTCGATTGTTCCTATGATGGTGAGGTTGACCTTCCTCAAAACTGCGGCTTTATGTTCTTTTTTTCAGTCTCGTGCATGGTTCGGACATTCACTGTGCAGATTTTGGTGTTGGTCCTGGTTGAGATGATGGTCCACTTGACTCTGGCTTTTACTGCCCGGCGGTATACGCCCTCAAGCTGAAGCTCCATCTTCTCCCAGGTCACAGATGTATGTTATTATGTTGTTTGGCGTTTCTGTAGCTTGTGTGATTTTCGCTGGGTATGGTAGCCGGCCCTTACGCCCAACGCTCCACCTTTATCAGTCGGGCTTCGAACCGTTATTGGCGGAGTTACCATATAAAACCTAACTAGCTTTTTATGCTGGTGTGCTTTATGCGGTGGTGCATAAGATTGAAAAAGCTTAGATGTACTTATTCAATCACAACATATATCAAGTGCCGTTATATAGCTTTTGCACAGTGTTACCGAGAGCTAAATGATTGCTGTATGCAGGACAACCTGACTTAGCGGTCAGTCTAGATTCCCTCCCCCGACGAAAATCAATCTCTATCACACCACTACATTGATATCTGCGTTATATTACGCTGGCTGATAAACAAATTGTATATCATGTCAACGGTAAGTTGTTTTATCAGTCAATATTTGGAGGTAGTTCATATTACTCGTAATCTACTATAAAGTCATCATTTATGTTAAATTAGAATCAGATTCCACAAAACAAACATTTTGACACCAATATGTAATATATTTTAGACAAGAAAAATCAAAACATATATTTTACAAATATTACGCACAAGTGCTCATGCCGATATGAATAACATGTCAAAGGTAAAAAAAGATCATATCCGCTAAAATGCAGCATCGTAGCGATTAACTATAATTATTCATTTTAAAATGGGGACGATGAGGTATGAGGTTACTGCTTGATCGTTTTGTAATATAGCAGGCTCGGCACATATAAATTACGGCTCGGAAAGCCTAGCCGTCATTTTATCCTAAAAATCGCCTGATCAGTTACTAATCAACCAGACAGTCAGTAACCTAGCATTCACTATATCTTACGCCTGAGTGTAACTAACACCTGCCGAAACCATTTTGAATCTGTGTAGAGCGGCCTCAAGGCAGTCAATTCGAGGTGCGAAAAGAAACTTTCAAAACGATGAGCAATTTTGTCTCAAACCTCTGAGGTCATCGCTTCTATTAAAGAATCTGATTTGTACCTTTTAATGCTTTAAGAATTTAAAAACAATTTTTAAAAATTTGGAAACATTTGAATTAGTTTAATGTCAAAATAAGACGAATTGCGTATCTCCTAAATGTGTTGTTCGGATTTTTAATAGGCACCTTGACTGGGCCGGCTTATTCAATAGACACAGCCTCCACGCAGATTTCATTAGTAAATGACGACATAATTTATTGGACTGTTCCATTGTTTAGTTAGTAAAGGGTTGAAAGAAAGTCTCAATTATAATTTCGTTTTTATTAGAGGTTAAAGGGGCTTTTTCACAGAATTTGACACGTTTTGAAGTTTGTCATTAAATGCTTTATATTGATAAATGTAAATATTGGATCTAAAAAGCTCCAGTAAAAAAATCAAGAATAAAATAAAACAAGGAAAAAAGTAGCCCGCAGCAGGGCTCGAACCAGTGACCCCCGAAGTCCTGGAGTAAAAACCAATTAAACCGCTCGGCCATCCTGCCAAGTGTATATGACAGACGTATTTTATACTTTATATAAGCAATCTTCGTAGTTTCACAAAAGCAAACGACACCAACAGAACTCTCCAAATTATTCAATCGTTTCGCGTTGCGACGCTTTATAATTTTCAGGTTTTTAAATCGTCAAAAGATGCATATAATGGCTTTATTAGACCATAGTAAATGTTCAGTATTACTGTTTCCTCACAAATATCATAACTAATTTGAAAATTTGCGAATCTGAAACAACTTCTTTCAATTTTGTCAATTTACCAAAACGTAAAAAGATCCCTTAAACACATAGATAAATATTCCTCCTGCCCACCGTAACAACCCTACAGTCATAAAAGGCTGAGGCCAAAGGCTCGCGGGTTGTTATGAGTGTTGGAAATGGTGTGAATAAGACGTGTACAATATAGTGAAGGTTATAATCTGTTTTTAAAACTATATATATAGTCCTTTATTATTGCATAAGAATAGTTATGTATTAGTTTTAATACATTTTAAAAGTACAGGTGAGACTGTATCAATTTACTGATGTTTTATCAGAGTAAATAATGAATAACATGTATGCACATTAAAGTCCCTTATAAGTCTTTTGTAGAATGGTTATATAGAATGCAATGTATCTATTTTATGAATCTTAAAATACATTTTTTTAAATACATTGTATATACTGGGACTATAACAATGCAATAAACTTGCTTGCTAGCACATTTGAATAAAATGGAAAAAATGTAACTCTTTAGGGCTTAAAAATGGTTGGCAATATGGTCACTTCCCTTAACTCCTATGTATGGCTAGCAATTTTACTGTATACATTATTAAAACTGATTTTAAGTTTATATTACATTGGAGATTTATATAATCACCACCAGTCATCTTAATCAAGGTATGACCATGGTGATTGGAGGATCTTTTAAGATGTTTAATTGTTTGCGCAATAATGAATTTTGTAAAGACGGACAATATATTGAAATAAGTGTATGGCATTCTTGATAGGGTCGGTGTTGGTACTGTAGTTTTTACCATGTATAATCATGATAGTCAATTAAAGTACATTGATAAGAGTTGAATAAGTCTCTTATAATTTATTTTATGAATGGCCAATGTTTTATCTATATAGCTTTATGTTTTATATGCATTGTGAAAACTGTAAATATTGGATGAGACTATAATAAACTATAAAACTAAAACTAATAAACTATAAAACTAAACTGGTGTTGATAAACTTTGGTTAATTGCCTCTATTAATTAGTTCAATGAAGGCTTATATGCTTACATTCCCAAGCTCTCTTTATGTTTATCCTTGAAATAATACAGACAATAGATCTGTAGAAATTCTAAGTTTTATGGATTTTAGGGGCAAATTGCATTCGACCATCATTTAGGAAGGAACAAAAAATTATGTGTTTAAGATAAGATTGCTTTTATTTGTATACTGGCCACCTTTGGAGGTTTTATTTTTAAATCTCACACCGAAGAATTGGGATCGGAATCAAATTTCGCATCAATAATATTGGGTTCACAACTCATATGATGTCTTGTATGAGTAAGACATGTTTCGATGGGTGCAACTATAAAGAACAAGTTTAATAAAACAGCATGACTCTTCAACAGGTTTGCATAAACCATTCTCTATTATAATTAACAGTAATAAGGGAGTGTATTGTGTTATCGCCGTCATAGTGGGGACATAACTGTGCGCTTACATCATATAACGACGGAATTATGTTATGTTGTCAGATAGATATGTTCCCTCGTGAGCTGTCTTTCCTTCTTTCGTTTTAAAGCATATAAAAAACTGTGTATTTGCGAGACGCCCTATTGCATCAGATCACAACAATCACTTAACTTGTCAAATATAATAAAATCACTTTTCTGACCGACTCTACTGTGAAAATCGCCACAAATAAAAACACTTCCAAAGCTGTCATACAGAAATCAATCATTTTTCTAGAATATCAAATAAATCGACATTTAAAATATTGTACATAGGTGAATTTTCACCCCAGATATAAGCTCCATATACAAAAATATCGTTCCGCGTATTAAAAATTAAATGGTCAAGTTTAAGCCAGATGATTATATCGAAATGATTTTTCATTATTTGTATGCCATCTTTTAATTGTTCTTTATAATATTAAACAAAATTCTTCCACTATTTTACGTGCTCTTCTATGTTGAAATTTACGAGATTATGAGAAATGTATCCGTTTAAATTTATGTTTCTATTAGTATCGCACCATGATTCGTAAATGAAACAAATATCAGACTGATTTAAAATATTTACAACGTCAGGACTTTTCCTTTTTGTCTCTAGTAATACTATATATGTTCGACAAAAGGATAGAAAGTGCATCCCCGTCATGTTCCTACGGTCTCACAGGCTTGCCGTCCACGTAGAGGGTAACATAAACGATCCAAGACCGCTTACCCTCTTTTTTGCGTCCTTCATTTTAGGCACTAATTTCCGACGTTTCTCCAGCACATCCGGTGAGAACTGTTCAAAGCTTGACGATTGGGTTCCTGACATGATTTTCCATTGTCTACGAACCATCTCCCGGTCCTTAAAAGTAGAAAATTTGACAACGATGTTGCGTATCTTACCGGAAACTGGCTGTCCAGGCGAGCGATGGACGCGCTCAAAGCGGATCGTGTCTGCAATGTCCTTTGCAATTTTAAAGGTGTCATGTAAATGTTTCCGTAACTGTATTTCCGTTATTTCTGTCGTCTCTTTGCCGCCTGAGTTGTCTTCTTGCACATTGGTGAACACTAAATTGCGACTTTGGTACGCAACGTCGTCCCGTTGCTCCTCCCGCTGTTTCTCTAACATACCATCGTCTCGGCCATCTGCGCCGCCACCGACGTCTGCGGACCCACTCTCTCTTCTAGCAACAACACTCGCGCGTCGATGCGTTTAACGCGGTCGTCAAGCGCTGACCTTTGCTTGAGCTCTTTATCAAAGTCCATAAATTTCCTCTCCAGGTTTTCAAGAACGCTCAATTTACGTTCCATGCATCCTAATATAACGCCTAATGCGCTCATGGAGTCCATCAAGTCTTTGTTCGTCGGCTTGAGGCCTCCGTCCGCCATATTGGAGCAATCAATTTGTTTAGATTTAGAGATAGAGTTATTATCTGATGTCAAAACTTAAGTGCTATTACATGACGCGTCCGAATCAGGAAATAATACAGCGCAAGCCTTACTTAGGATGTCACTTACTGAAATATAAGCTTCAATATCTTCAGAAGGGCCTCTTGGCTTGGTAGCTTTTCCACTCGCACTCCCGCTCTTATTTCGAGCTTTTCACTTTCTTGTCATATTTTATCATCGATTTTTGGTGAAATGAACTTAATAACGTAATAACAAGTCACATATAACTGTTCCCACTAAATCCAATATAACACTTAGCACTTAACACTCTTAAAACTTCAAAGTATCCAAAATACACACCCGAATTTAAAAGACGTCTTTCCGCGTCATAACACGTGACCGATCAGTATATGACCATATCAGTTTCTACTGTCTCCCGTTTTCGTGCATAGGGACGTTTCTTCTGTCCGTTCCCAGCATAAAAGCACAGTCCATCACGTGTATGAAGTTTCCGGTTCGGAAGAGGGTGCCGTCGTCTGTTCGCCAGTCAGAGTGCTTTCTACGACAACAAAAGCACTTCACCGTAACGCCTAATCTCGTGTAAAAGAAGCCCGCTTGGGCCAGTCTTAATCCAGAGACATTCGCGTACTGAGGAAATGCTGAAAATGAAATAAATCTCTGAAGTACAAAGCGCATATCACGGTCATCCTCATCTCGTGGTGGCAGAGGGAACATCATCTTCTCAAATCGGATGTTCACTTTTTTCGAAAAACTTGTTAAAATAGCAACTCTCAAAAAATATGTCCAACCCTTTCCTCAAAATGTATTTATATTAATTTATACGCACTGATTTAAATAATTAATAATATTATATTGATTAATTTAAATAATTAGATTTATTGAAACCAGGTTAAAATAATACATAATTGTCAAGTTACAATCACACATTTATCCGATACGAATTCTATTTTACATATAACAAAAGTCTAGTTCTAGTTATTATACCGGTATTGTATGGGCAATCTAATGTATGGTGTGGCAGAACTGCCTTAATCAGGTTCGCGAATAAATCGTGATATTGATGTTGTGTATTGGTCGCGTTTACGATTTTTAAATACAAGATTTGCATCTTCTTTAAGAAAAACATATCAGAAAAAGCACCTAACTGACTACTTAATTTTCGTTAAAATAAACTTATACTTGTTTTCAGGTTTCATGAATATTAACGTGTCATAATGTACCAGGATTCAGAAACAAAAACAGTTTTATAGTTTGCGTTGTAAGGCACGTTCACATTCAGGGATATTGTACACTTGCTGAATACTTAACATTACGTCTTTTTCAATTCACATATGTTTGAATAAAGAATGAATTGATGCAATTATTTTAGCTTAGGCATTGACATTATTGCTTAACTGCTTCCCTTTCTTTTGGCTAAACTTAACACCAATATATGTTAAACCATACATGTACATCTATGCGCAGAATCTACCTCTGTATTGAATCTAAGAAATGTATCTCCACATGGCAGTGTGCATATACGAAGTAGAAACATAAGTATGTCCTATATCATATTATCGCATGCCATGCCCTGTTTCCCATGTAATATAACCATTATATATATTTTTATCTAACACATGTGTAATATATTTTTTAAGCGTTTTCATTGGCTTAGTTTTTGTTTATTGACCAATTGCATTTTGTTATTTTGCTAAAATGACGTTGCAACGTCAAATAACGCCGCGAAATGTTAACAACATTCGGGATTGATCGTTATGTTTGCAAAAATATTTATTTAATTTGCTCATTTAAAAGCATGAGATAAAAAGATCTGACACTCGTTGTCATATCATACCATATTTTATTAAATTCTTCCAGGAAATTCGTGATTAAGCGAGCCTTTAATAAAATTCATGAACTCGTTTAATAAAATATGGTATGATATGACAACTCGTGCCATATATGCTATATATATTTAGTTTCAATTAAGCATTCTCGTTTGGATATGTAAAGGCTCGTTCAGTGGGAAGGTCACTCACACATTCACTCGAACATATATTTGGTATTGACAAAGAATCTTCTTGTACACGGAATGAGGCGTTATGGTGAGGTGCTTATTAGTTGGTCGCGTTAGCGGCAGACTAAATTTACAGAGCATGTTTTGCAAATCAGTATGTGCTTAGCTTGCGTAAGTACGCTAAGGACAGTAACTCACTATGCTAGGAACGAATACCGCTGCCTGTCTGCACTGCATACGACGAATGCTTAGGAGCGTCTGCTATACTACACTGCAGTGTGTATTTACCAGCTTGTAAGACGACATTGGCCAGTCTAGTGTTTATCATTGAAATCTGTACATATTGCCTCTTTCAAGGAAAACGGGGCTTAATGCATGTCAAATAAGATTAGCCTGTTCACACTGATTAGCCTGTGCAATGCGCACAAGCTAATCAAGGACGACAACAGCGAACAGCTTAAGCGCCTTTAGCGCTTTGATTATTATCATGGTGGTTCTGAACATTACGTCTAAATTTCCATTAATCTCTCCTAACTAACGCGCCGTATACGATATTTTTTTACAATCTTTCAAATGGCTATACTGGGTGCGCACAACTACTCAGGCCCGTAGCCAGGGTTTTGAAAAGCGGGGTGCGAATTTTTGCCTTCGACGATTTTTTATTGAGCATTGATGTGGCAAAGGGGATATGTGGGGGAGGGGATGTTCCTCCTGCAATCGGGGGCTTTGGAGGTCCTCCCCCTAGACAATTTTGAAAATGAAACTCCTGCATTCTGGTCACTTTTTAATTGTATTTAGAGACTGAAGTTATAGAGCATTTTTATATGAAATTCCACTTTCATTGACCATACTCAGTGACTGATCGACATGAATATGATATTACATACATGTTTTCCCCACCACGTTTTTCAATAAACACCTTTTTCGATCAGTCACGGAAATACATAATTTTATAAGGTGTTTAACCCGACATTATTATGCGCTCACACACTTTTGTTTACATATGCAACAGCACATTTATAGAATGTAAAATCAACAATAAGAACGGTATAAAATATCATTATTTATTGGAATCTTAAAATCTTGATAAAATTGTTGTGTTTTACCATGTCAACATTCTACCATTCATAAATCCAGCAAATTAAATGGAAATATTTGACTTTGTTTTAAAACAATTGTTTGTCTGCTGATATGGATAGTACCAGAGGCATAGCATTGCTCTAAACGTGCTAATAGTGTATCGTACAACAAACACTGATTAACAAAACTGGGTCTTCTCTAATGTGTATCAATACTAAAAAGAAATCAAAATGGTATAACTGTTTATTTTTAACAAATTAGTTATCTTTTTCTAAACGAATTTCAGAAATATATAACACTTTAGGCTTCATTTAGACCCTATAACCACAAACTACTGTCCCTATGGTCTCAAAGTCCTTAACAGTGTATACCAGGACGTTGAAGATTTTTTTTTTACTTATTTGCCCATTAAATGCTCAAGATCCGTCACAGTTGGTGAAAATTAAACGTTAACGTCCATCTGATCATATGTTATAACGTTTTAAATTCGTTATAATAACTGTTTAAGAATAGGCCATTCTTAGTGTCAAGTTTGACATAATTAAAAAGTTGTGGAAAGTTATGTATGTGGAGCAGAACAGATGCCATTACGTGTAGGTAAACTACAAAAAAAGCTACATTGCTTAGTAACAATGATTTGTTTTCTTGTCATTCAACAAAAAAACTATCATGACTTGAGCATAGCTGATATTGTTTGCTGGAATACCCATGAGGATCTGAAAATGGTTGTACGGGGATATAACAAAAACACAAGTCAGTCTGTCGAAAATGCTGTGCAAAATGTGTTCTTGTTATAAATCGTGGTATAATGCAAAGTAATAAACCAGTGACCCATTAGTCTTCGGCAATAGTCGAAGGATGTCCTTTGATTTCAGTCATTTTCGGAAGCTGACTTAACATCCCGTTAATTGTCATCTAAAATATATTTTCTTTTTTATAAGAATTTAGATTATTTATTTATTTAAGTTAATCAAATTGTTTTTCCAGCCATTTAGATAATTGTTGAACAAGGTTATCGGACTGGGATTTTCAACCCACAATAAGTAGGTTTCAATATTTTGTTATGATATCTATTACAGTTACAGACATTAATAACGATGACAAAGGGTACAAAACAATCGTTTAGTATCAAATATCTATAATTAAGTATCGATTTTATACGAATTAGAGTGCCAGGTTAATAATTTAGCATTATACAGAAAACAAATATCTATTTGTAACAAAGATTCCAATTCCATTTTGCGGGGACCGGCTTCTTAGATGTTCTCAAATTTTGCTGTCACAACCTCTGTTGATTTCAACAATTCTACGTTTAAAACTTGTAAATAAAAATCACGCGCTATCTTGGAAATGACTTAATCGAGAAATTCATTATTTGGTGACCTGTCGGTTGCATATTGAATACAACGTTATTTTAACGCTTAAATACGAAGACTCACTGGTTTCCTGGAAAAAATAAATAACCGTTTTTGCGTCAAATAAATGCAACTTATAGTAATTTTTTTACTCGTGTAAAAACATTGGGTGCGTAAAAACATTGGGTGCAAACGCACCCAACGCACCCCCCCCCCTGGCTACGGGTATGCTACTGTTAACGCTCCGGTGATTCAAGTGGTGTTTTAGGCGACAGGCGACAGACTTAAGACAGGCGTTCAAACTTAAGGCAGGCGTTCAACTTCAACTTCAACTTCAACGGGGGTACTCGACAAAATCCACTACGTAGACATCGACGTCGAGGGCAAGTGTATGAACGTTAAATCGGGGTAAACCTCCCCGCGGTGCGCAAATGGTTCCGTCCAAAATAATGCTGAGGTTGACGGGTAATATGCATTTACGGGTGTATTTCTATTTATCCTATTACCAGATGAAAATCGATAGTATAACAACGATCGTATAAACATGAGCTTTATACTGTCGCTATTATTAGATCAGATTTGGGTTTTTCCAAAAATTGTGAATATAATTTTGTCAACTACGGAAAGATAAACAATCTCTTGCACGACGGTTACATTACATTCACCTCTGTGTTGGGCTCAGAACATTCTATACATAGATGGTGACGTCACTACGTTATTGTCACCTCTATCCTTAGACGCATCACACACCTCCATTTGGAGGCATTTATGACTACGACACAAAGAAGTCCGCGGACGAATGAAGAATTTGTTTTAGAAGTAAACATTATTGTTATGATTTAAAATTTAAGTGTTATTTTGTTCAGTCTTATGGTCTTACGTTAGTATCAGCTAAATTTTTCGTCAGTTTTCAACAAGTTTGCTCTTTATTCATTTTTTTAAAACTGTACTTTCACTTTCGGTTGTATAACAACATGGATCTTTTATTGACGAAAGTTTGCAGTGAAAAAGGGTTTAAAAATCCGCCTAAAAAGTTTCAGAAGGTGTGACTGATGCATGTTTTGAATAGACACAATGTCATAGCTATATTGCCGACTAGTATGGGAACAATTTGAATTTCAAGTGGCTCCATTTGCATTGCAAGAGAAGTTTAAATTGACTTGTTCAGTTTGTTAAATTTGACACCCTAATTATATATTTTTTTTATAAGTGACTGATTTTTTTCTTTAAATAATTCAGATCAATGAAAAATTTAGTAAAAGCACAGCATGGATGTTCTATGATGGTCATTTTTAGTGGAATAGTATGTTACAATAAAACAATTATTACTATTGTATTAATGAATTTAGATAAGTTGTCATCTTTAAATGGGGTAGTAATTCATTATATGAGATTAGCACATTATATAGTTCAAAAATAAATAACACTTTAATGACTTACCATAGTAAAATAAACTAGGATAGAATATGTTGCAGGTCATAAAATGTAAAACTGAAGTTGAAGAAGCTTTACAAATATTTAACACTGACAACACTGTTGATTTTCCACAAAAAAATCCTTCCTATCTACCTGCCCTTGTTTTTTGGGCAAATTTAAATATTATTAATATCATTTAGTTAAAGGGGCCTTTTCACAGATTTTGGCATTTTTTAACTTATTCATTAAATGCTTTATATCGATAAATGTAAACATTGGATCGTAACAGCTCCAGTAAAAAATCAAGAATAAAACTAAAATAGGAAAAGAACATTTCCCGGTCCAGGTTTCGAACCAGTGACCTCTGGAGTCCTGCCAGAGTCCTGAAGTAAAAACGCTTTAGCCTACTAAGCTATTCCGCCGAGTACACAGAGTTGACGTATTTTATACATTATATAAGCAATCTTCGTAGTTTCACAAAATTTAACGACAAAAACAGAACTCTCCAAATTATTCAATCGTTTCGCGTTGCAACGCTTTATAATTTTTAGGTTTTAAAATCGTCAAAAGATGCATATAATGGCTATATTAGACCATGGTAAATGTTCAGTATTGCTGTTTCCTCACAAATATCATAACTAAAACGAAAATTTGCGAATCTGAAACAACTTTTTTCAATTTTGTCAATTTACCAAAGCGTGAAAAGATCCCTTTAAATTATTAAAATATCAATATTTTTATCACATTAGCTAATTATATTATTAATAATGAAATACTTTGCAAGGAAAGTCCATTTCTATTTTAATTAGTCTTAATAAGCTACTAGTAAAATTGAAAATATCAGTGACATCCAATAATTGGATTATATGCGTATGAATGCATATTTTTTTTGACAGTTACATATTACCCTATTTAATTGGATTAAAAACAACAAATTACTATAGTTCCACAACCCAGCCCAAGTTTACTCAAACTGAATTAATTCATCAATTGATCCTATTTAATTATATTAAAAACAACATGTGTAAGATTTTAAGAATATTTCCCATGTACATGTATTCCTCTAGTATTTCTCTAGTACACCAACATACATTTACTAATAATTTACATGCACTCCTTAAACAGTTTAACAAAAATAATGAATGATTAATCCAAAGAAAACAACAAACAAGCTGCTTCATATAAAAAGTTATTTACATAAGATTACATAAGCAAAATAATCATTTTGATAATAAATCAAGATTATAATTCAACCAAACCATTATAAATTTATTGTGGGGGGGGGGGAATGTAAGCACTAAAACTAAAATAGGGGGGAAATGTCTGGGGAGGGAACATCTTGGGGGGGGGGGGCGTCCGGAATTCCTGCTAAGGGCGACATTGTTGTTATTGTGTCTTTAGAAGAAATAATTGAAGGAAAGTACTTTTTGGTGTATGCCCAACCAGAAGCATTTCTGAGCATATCAATTGGAACAGCAATATTGAGTGCATTTGAAAGAGATATAACTGTGTCATGCATTGCTTTTGATGAAGCCCACATGGTCCTTTAATGGTTGCTTTCCTATAAGGGAATTTTATACTCTTTTTTTTACTCTACAATCTAAATCTTTTGTCATAAAATGAGAAGTTTTATTATCCAACAGGTTTTGTGTTTGAACCTCACAAATTTTATAATACCGAAGTCCCATCATATAATCATCATCACAATCAGCAGCAGCATTATCATATTCATCATCATCATCGTTAGCACCAGCATCATTGTGTTGTATGATCAGAATTCAATACAAATACAAACACAACCATTACAACTCTTACTACTTCTACAACTAATTAAATAATTATCTACTACTACAACAAGAACAACAACTACAACTATTACTACTACTGATATTACTTCTACTGCTACTAGTCTACAACTACTACTACTACTACTACTACTACTACTACTACTACTACTACTACTACTACTACTACTACTACTACTACTACAACTATTTCTACTTCTACTACTACTACTACTACTACTACTACTACTACTACTACTACGACAACTACTACTACTACTACTACTACTACTACATAAAATATAGGTGTTATTGTCCATTCATTCATAGCAGTCCTAATGAATCAAGGTCATTCTCTAAACATGATTAAAGTCTAAAGATGGATATAATTTGATTTTTTACAGTTTGAACATTTATTATAAGGTCATTCTCTCTTCTCTTCAAAGCATCACATTTCAATTTTACAATATAATAAAAACTTTTTAGACTTTATAATCCTTAGTCAGGATAAGATAAGAGACAAATGAATTTTTATACTTTACTTCAATTTCAGGTAAGACTAATAAATCATTTATTAAGTACTACATGTACTTGGGCTAATAAATTACACTAAGACACTCAGTGATACAATGTACTTAGACAATCTGACAAAAAATAAAATCTATGGCCAATATATAAGTCTAAATTCATAAATACTATCACACAAAATACATTTCATCAATAACACACATTCATATTAAATGAGTTATCTCTATATATTATAAATATGGTACATAAAGTGTCAGATAGTGGTACATAAAGTGTTGGTACATAAACGGAGTGGTACATGAGGTGTGACATTCAACATTTTAAAAATCAGTAAACAATTTATGGACTTTATTGTTTTGCATAATACGCAATCAAAGCATATTTATTAAAAATTAAAACACACTGTTCATGGCTGTATCTTTTAATTTATACATGCATCAACTATTCTGGTTATTAATACATTTTTAAAATTATATATAAACAAGAGCACCACATAATGGATGCCAAGCTAGGCTGCGGTGCAGTTTTGAAAAATGAAATTTATTATTTTTTTGAGGTTAGTGACCTTAACCTTTGACCTAGTGACCCCAAAATGGGTGTGGTGTGTAGAAACACAATACCTAGGGTTTTCCCTGAAAACAGCCGAGCTAAAATTGAGCATATAGTGTTTTTTTTCCTTCAAATTTGGGTCCGGTAAGATGACCCATTCTGATTCGCAATGAAAAAAGTATATATTTTTCGCAAATGGGACCTTAAAATTCCCAATGGAAGGTTTCCAAACAAAAAATGTTTTAATAATTATATAAACATGTAAATTATCTCAAAGTCAAGCTAAATACGTTGAACCTTAAAATATATCTTATTAAAATCACTGTTATTATCAATTTCAAAGTATTTTTAATCATAAAAGCAACATAATTAATCTCCCAAATTAACTCAAAAGAACATGTTATTTCCCAATTTAAAGGGCCTAGCCCCATTCCCTAAATGGTGAAAAAAAACTGGCATATAAATTAAATGGAAAACATACAATATTATGTCAAGAAAAATAAAGCTGTAAAAATCTCACCTGCTCGTCTTTGATGTTGCAATTAGCACATTCAGCATTTTCAGTAGCAATAACCACGCACCTGCTATGCAAATTATTGCGCAATCGGTGTTCAGGCAAAAAGTTGACCGAAAAATGTGGGGTGTTTTTAACGCTTCACTACGAGCATAAAAGAAGTAATCCAAATGAAAAATTTGCATATTTGGGAGTTGATATGTCCAAATAAGCGGTATCTGACCTTTCCATGACCGGAAAAGAAAAAATCATTGCTCAAAAGTGAAAGTAAAAAATTCGAAGGCCAATATTTTGCAGACAGAAGGCAGATTCACTTGAAATTTAGCTTTTAATTAATCAATTATTGTGTTTTTTAATAAATCCTAACCATTTGAATCAGGTATATGCGCGTGAAATAATATATATTTATTTATTTCCAACACCACTATACCTGTGCAGTAGAGTTACTCCCCTTTCCGCGGAATTATTACATTGTTGTTACGGTGAATTCGGGAGCGATCTTTTGAGCAGTTTTACGGATATCGGTACGATAAACACAGTATTTGTTTGGCAGGAAGAGAAATTGTCTTATCTGGTATCGATGCAGGTATGAATTCACTTAAATCACCTAAATTATTGTGTTAATTATGTCAAATAAAATCTGTTCCAGATCGTACCCGCGCCATTTCGTACCGGACTTGTCTTCATTTGTAACAAATGTAAAATGTAACTTCTGTGATTGATCATAATTATAAACTTAAAAGCTAAGTTACGTTATTAGTTTTAAGTTGATTATACATTTAGGGAGCATTATAATTCACACACCATCTCATTATTAGTTTTGTTAACGTGTTAAAACTGCTATAATTAATTTCAGTTCTTATTTCATTTACATGATTAATATACAAAAAATAAATGGATATTATTATATATAAAGGTTAGGTTCTTGAAATTTACCTTTGCAAAATTGAGAATGCAATGCTTAAACACGGTTATTATGTGTTGCAGGTTTTGTGCATACCGGTATTGAAATTATTATTTTTTTATTTTATAGAGAACATGACTGACAAAGATCTATTTGACAGTGATTATGATGGGGGTTCACAAATACATGAGCACAGTTACACTGTGGTAAGTAACATTTTAAGCAGTTGCATGTTGAAGACATTGAATTTGATGGTTAACAATTATATCCTGAATATAAACCTTACATTTGCCTAATTTTGATCTCAGCATGATTTTTTTAGCAAAGACACATTGAATCAGTAAAAGCTTGTAGAAAACATTTTCGGTTAAATGTTCTGTTCTTTCAGTTTGTCTGTATCACTTAATTAATATTTGCATGCAGTGCACTATTATATTTCAGCATCTTTGGAGTTCCTTTCATGAAGAAAACAAGCTCTTAATTAATGTATCGACAATTATTTACTAAATCCAAGAAGTTGTTTAAAGATATTGAGCTGTTACATACATTCGCATTTTATGAGTTCGAATCTTCTTACAGTAATTATTATAATATTTGTTTAATTATTTTATGATATGTTTATCTTTTTTTGAATAGGTGTGTGTTAAACTATTCTAACAAATAGTATTTCTGTTTCATCTTACAAAAGTATATAAGATTTAATATAGCAATGCAATGTCGATCTTTCAGAATTCCTGGTGCTGCCATTCCTAATCAACCGACATATCAGAATTCTGGATAAGAATTCAGATTACTGGGTGCATATTCAACCGTAAGTGTTTTTCCTGTTCAATTTAACTGCTAGTTCATAAATAAAATTTTGTTTAAGAGAAATAATATTACTTTGAAATTTTCTTAAATACCAGGTGGTATCACATTTGTATTTGGTGGGTGGGGCAGTTGTACATGTTTTAGATAATGTTTTTTTTTAATACTAACCAAATCAGTTTTTGTTTTTTCAACATTTATTCTTGTTTTGTTGTACATTATTTCAACTGTGATATTTAATCACATGCAAATTTGCATTTAAGAAAAATCAACTTTTTATTGTCTATTTCAGGAATGTTTGGGTCCTGCGTTGGTGGGGGGTAACGTGTTTCAGGCCAGAATCCTGCCGGACCATCCAATTGCAAGGACATCTAACATAGCTGAAATGTATCTGTAATGAATTATTAAAAGTTTGGATAAAAAATGTGTTCTTAAATCATTATTTTAAACAAATTATACACCCAGGTTGACTATTTTGAAAAAAATGAAAAATGACAATTTTTACACAAGGGATTTTTCAATGTTTCCGCATTCACTAACATTATTTTAGACAATGTAAGATAGACAAACCATACATATTTGGAAATGGTTTACTAATATCTATCAGAAAATGTATAATTTTACTGGGTTTATGTCAATTTTCAAAATCAGTGGTTATTGCTATTTTCAGTATCTACTAAATAAATACATGAAAGTGCCAAATGTCCAAGATACCATGAGTCATGACGTCCTCCTCAAAATGTTAGATCCTTCGAACTCCATTTTATTTTATCCCTGATTAATACTCTCACACAGTAGGCCTACATGTACGATTCCTTGCTATTTATGATTTAGATTTATTTACTATTTCGAAGATACAGTATTGCAACGTGTTTAGTTAGTCTAATTTCGTGTTTAGTGATTCGTACAAACAATAGACTGACATGAAAAGTGGCTCCTTTTGAAGCACAAACTGCATCCAAATATATATTACAGCTGGCCCGGTTTGATGGAGCCTGTTTTTGATAATAATTAATTACCATTTTTCACTTCCGCGTTTATTATGTTTACCAACGCCATGATGGAAAAAGTCCGTTTCCCACAATGCTTAGCGCGCATTCACACAGGTCAGTAAGACCGGTGTGACACAATGGGGCTCAGAACGGACTATTGTTATGAAAGCGTCTCATTTATGTCATGATCATTCCAAGCGTTCATCATTGAGGTTACAGAATACTAAACAATCTCTTGCACGACGGTTACATTGCATTCACTGCATTAAAGAAAACCATCTCATACCATGATATCTTATATCAGTCTTAATTCATTATTATAAATTTGATATGGTTTTTTTTATGTTAAGAAACCAACATACATACACACGTCGAAGCAATTCCTAACGTCACTCAAAAAAAATATGTTCAATTGTTTACATTTGTGAAGTGCGTGAAATGATTCCATCTGCGTAAATGGGCATTAAATTAGTTCCAAAGAGTTGCATTAAAACTCGCAAGTTTTTGCACGATTTATCGTACATTTAAAAGTCATATTTCTTAATTTAATGCATGCGATCTTAAATATCCAATCAAATATACGTTGAATGCGTTTGTTCGGTTTTATCTATTTTATAGACAAAATGGAGGGCTGAGCCTTTCGCAGAGTTGTATATGAGAGCAAGGAACGACAACTCTGCGTGGAGATTGAAAGATAAAATCGTCAAAAAATAAAATATTTGATAATTATTTATGGAAAAAGGGAGGAAATAATAGAATAAATAGAATATTATGTGAATTTTGGATAAAGATCAAGTTTATCATGCTCGGCTCGAACCATGGTAGCGCTCGGCAAGCCTCACGCTACCCTGGTTTTAAGCCTCGCATGATAAACTTGATCTTTATCCTAAACTCACATAATATTCTATATATACAGATAAGTCCAAAATAATGCTGAGGTTGACCAAAGATCTATTAATAGATCTTTGGGTTGACGGGATTTATTATCCGATATGCATTTCCGGGTATATTATATTTAAGAGACAGATACTTTTCGCATGCAAATTAATTAATGTAATGGGTTTGCGGTAAGTTGAATGAAGTAAGATAAAACAAATTACAGACGAAACGAAATGTTTATATTGTTATTTTAACTTGATTAGATTATTTAAAACAATTGTTGATTGTTTCTGTTTGTTGAAAATTTGCTATGTTCTCCGACTTTCGATTCATTCAGGCAGGCAAAGCGTCATAGTTTGGTTATTCTTTCTGTTTGTGTAGTTCTGTTTTCAGTTAATTACTCTGTTAACTTGAAGTGGTCCATTTTATTTATAGATTTGCGATACATCGACTAACTCCGTAAGACCTTTAATCGTGATACATGCACTAACTCCGGAATCTCCGTAAGAAAAGATTTCGTGTCTTGTTGTGGACACAGGCACACAATGCGTAAGTCGTCTCTGGTTATAAGCTAATATTCGACGAGCGTTGAACGAGCGGCAATCTATGTGACGAATTTGATAAAAAAAAGTGCGCTGTTCAGCTATCATACAAACGATTTACTTTTCCAATATTCTTTCACCACTGTACGGCCCCCTTTTGTAAGGTTTGAAATGAATTAACGGTGTGTACAAAATTCTCCTAATCGAAAGTGAAACTAAATTCCCTACATTTTGATATCTTAAAGGGGCCTTTTCACAGTATTTGGCATATTTTGAAGTTTGTCATTAAATGCTTTATATTGATAAATGTAAACATTGGATCTTAAAAGCTCCAGTAAAACATCAAGAATAAAATTAAAACAAGGAAAAAAAGTAGCCGGTACCAGGGCTCGAACCAGTGACCCCCGGAGTCCTGGAGTTAGTCTGACGTAAAACGCATTTATACTCTCGGCTATTCCGCCGAGTATACACTGAAGAAGTAGTTTATACCTTATATAAGTAATCTTCGTAGTTTCGTAAATTTAAACGACAACAACAGAACTCTCCATATTATTCAATCGTTTCGCGTTGCAACGCTTTATAATTTTTAGGTTTTCAAATCGTCAAAAGATACATATAATGGTTATATTGGACTATGGTAAATGTTCAGTATTACTGTCAATTTACCAAACCGTGAAAAGATCCCTTTAAATATCGATAACTATTTAAAACGTTTGATATGATTTGATTTATTCTGAAGATTTCCCGTAATTATAACAATAAAAACTTTTCCATATCATATTACGTGGTTTTCTCAGAAACACCACGCAACGGTGGCGATATAAACCACTTTATCACAAGAAAATCCTTCCACATCTGAAAGGATTTTTTAAAGTAGTATATAATGAAAAGTAGTATTTTTTTAATTTTATATTTTGCAAAAAGTGTATTAGTTTAGGTTCATAATTTAAAAAAATCTAAATTAGAAATAAAAGTAAAATAACCATCTGAATCAAATACATCGAACCATGAGTCCCCTAATCTAAACTTCCTTATGGCTTTGCTTATCACTCATTTCTTTTCAGAGTCAACACTACGACTGTTTATCAAATTAATTGAAACAGAAAGTGTAATCTCTTTCTCCGCCATTTTGGATTCACTGGTTCGAGCCCTGGTACCGGCTACTTTTTTTTCCTTGTTTTAATTTTATTCATGATTTTTTACTGGAACTTTTAAGATTCAATGTTTACATTTATCAATATAAAGCATTTAATGACAAACTTCAAAATATGCCAAAATCTGTGAAAAGGCCGCTTTAAATGGGCGCTAATAAGTTCCTTATACTGATCAGGAAATGCTGGAATACCTTATGGGCTATCAAGTTCCGAGTGAAATATTTTATCATTAAAAAGATCAGTGTTTTTTTTAACCACGAGGTGATTTGTTGGATTATTGTGATTAAGAATTATTGTCTGTGGTTTGAAACATCTTTGTCATAATATATTTTACTTATGTTAGATCAGTTGTGCTTACTTGTGGTTGCTTGAATGAACATGTTGATGATTTGAATGAACATGATGATTATTTGATGTTTGTATGTAAACACGGTTTTCTAAGCGATTGTTGTTTGTTTCTTGGAATGAGACTGATACAATCAGCTGACCAAACATCTTAAAATTGGTTACCTGACTATGGCAGCCATCCGGCTACAGCAGCCACTTCGGTCACTTCCCTTGACTGGCGCTCAATTGGCCGTTGTCGACTCAGGAACGACATGAAAGTATCCCGAGTACAGTTAAGTATAATACAATTTACTTCGGGTACGGAAAATATACTTCAAGGCACCTGGCCAGACTCCGAGGTACTTTTGAGTATTTTACCCAGCGTATATTGTATTGTACTTTATAGTACCCGGGGGTACTTTTAAGTTGTACCTGGACCGACAATGACAAATCGAGCATTGGTAAAATTGGAATTAATAAAATAACTATGTATTTTCCTTTTTATTCTGCTAAATATACTTAAATTTGCTAAATAACGCACGTGCCGTAAATTTTTGCCTATTCAAGATAGATAAACGCACCTCATATTTTGATTTGGTCGATAATTGTTCTACATTATTGGTGAATAGTGGTCGCCAACTGTGCTAACCAACCAGTGATGATACAATGTCGTCGCTTGATAAAATGTATTGGGCGAGTAACGGCTAGCGCAGTGGTTAGTACACGCGCTTCTCACCTAGGCGACCTGGGTTCAATCCCTTTTCCCAGAAGCATGTAAGCTTGTAAGCTTGGTTGGTGGTCCAGGACAGGTGTGGTCTCCTCCGGGTATTCCGCCCCCCCCCCCCCCCTTCATACACATAATACACGGCCACCCCGAAGTTAAATATCTTTCAGTCACATCTAAATACATGGGGCCAATTCCTAAAACGTATATGACAGACAGACATACATACAGACATTTTATTTGATTTGCACAATGCACATTGTCAACATCACATTTGGTTAGTATTTATATATGATAATGTCAACATGTATATTCGCAGAAAAAAAGTGTCGAAAACATGAATATATACACAAAAAAATGCGTATTAAAGTATAGAGGATGAACAGTTGGTAAATTACGTTATACGATTTAACAAATTCGATCTGATACTTAACGATTCCTTAACAAATAAACACAGTTTTATCAGTTCAGATCTTTTGGTTTATTGTATCAATTGTACATATTTAACAGATGGATTAATATAGAACATTTTTTTAATGTTTTTCTTTCTTATATCAACATTTATTGGACAAATACATACAACATAAAACTCGTCCTCAGTATCAGTGGCATTACAACAAACCTATTTCCCCAAACTTCTGCTGAATAACCTAAAATAGACCCAACGAATGCATCAAATATTTTACAAAGAATTTCGGGCTTTAAATCAAAATCTTGATATTTACAAACAAAGTATTCAATGCCTTGAGAGCTTTGACAATTAAATGTTTATCATTTGGCAATTATCCGCCTCTTTTTCGATTTTTTTATCTTTGTCTTATCAGTATTAACGTTCAGTCCCCATGTATTACAATAAGTATATAAATTGTTTAAATGGTTCTGGACTTCTTCTGGTGATTTACCAAAAATGACCATGTCGTCTGCTAACAGTAATAAAATTAAAACAATGTCATCTAGTTGCAAACCTGAGAAAATATTGTTTTGCAAAAACAACTCAAGATCGTCTACAAAGATAAAAATAACATTGGGGAAAATACATTCCATGGACGTAAGCCAACAGCATAGCTGAGGTAATCTGAAAATGAAGATTATGGTTTTGCACATGACTAACTTTTTGATACATATCAAGCACGAGTCTTAATATTTTGCCTTGTATTCCACATTTAAAATTTTTCAACAAAAAGCATTTATATAAATACAATCAAAGCATTTCATCATATCCACAAAAATAACATACACACGTTTGTTTTCAAAAACATAATGATTTATTAAAGAATATAAAATAAATATTGTGCCAGAAGTGGATCACCCTTTTTGAAATCCGAATGGGGCGTCCGAAATTGTTTTATACATATATTTTCAACACGTTTATTTATAACAGTCGTGAATAATTTTGACAAGCAGCTCACCTATGTAATTCCTCTATAATTAATAACATCGGATTTCGAACCATTTCTATGAAGAGGCATTTTAATACCTTAAGTCCACTGGTCCGGGAAATAACCAGAATTTGGTATATTATTAAAAAAAACACATAAATGAGATGACATAATGTCAATAAATTCTATAAAATATTCGTTTAACAGGTTGTCACTTCGATAATCTTAAAATCGTTCACGTGATTTAACAGCAGTTGTTATTTCATCAAATTCAGGATATACATTATAAATATCATTACAAAAGTGAAGTTTTCCGCTTCTTAATTCGATGCACCAAAATTATCCGGGCTATTCCTCGAAAAAAAAACTGTAAATTCCGCTAACGGAATATTATTAGATCTATTGGTTTTTTACTTGAAATGTTTCCAAAATTGTTTAATTCTGTAATTTTATCTATTCTGCGTTTGTAATCGCAATATTTTTTCTTTCTGACAATACTTTTTTACACTGTTTTTTTTTCGGTCCCATAAAACTATTCTGTTAGTATCCGATTTATCGGTGTTGAAGAATTGATTCATTCATTCTTTGTCAAACCACTTCTTATCTCTACAAAGACAATTTTCAAACTCAGCCTCATCTTCAAAAATGCACCCTTTCGAAAACAAAGGATCAGTTATATCACGAATACTGTTCGTAAATAAAAGTAAAATATTGTTAACCGATTCCCTGCTTAAACAATTTGCGGTATTAACTGCTCTCTAAACGTTGGATCCCATTTATACCTAGTCTCTGAAAGTATGCACCACCACGGGGAATGTTATTACAATTCAGCAAAAAATGCAACTGAGCAAGATCACGCCACTCATTGAAAGGACATATTGTAAATGATTTAATTTAAGGGTAAAAAATTATTTCGTTAACAAGTAATCAATAACTGAGCAACCATTACTGGACAAAAATGTATATTGGTCAGTATTACATATGCGACTGTTTATAATTCGGTAACATGTACCTTCACAAAAATCTAACAATTTGATCCCGTGGTTATTATGTGACCTGTCATATGAGGCCCGTGCTGGTGTGCTATCCGAAACATAATCAGGACAATCACAACAATTATTTAACTTGTCAAATATAATATAATTACTTTCCTGGCCGACTCTACTGTGAAAATCGCCGCAAATAACACTTCCAAAGCTGTCATACAGAAACAATTTTTTTTTAGAATATCAAATAAATCGACATTAATACTATTGTACATAGGTGAATTTTCACCCCAGATATAAGCTCCGCATACATAGATATCGTTCCGCGTATCAAAAATTAAATGGTCAAGTTTGAGCGAGATGATTGTATCGAAATGTTTTTTCATTATTTGTATGCCATCTTTTAATTAATCTTTATAATATAAAACAAAATTCTTCAACTATTTCTACGTGCTCTTCTATGTTAAAATTTACGTTAAAGATTTTGAGAAATGTATCCGTTTAAATTTATATTACTATAAGAATCGCACCATGATTCGTAAATGTAACAAATACCAGACTTATTTAAAATATTTACAACGTCAGGACTTCCTTTTGTCTCTAGTAAGGCCATGTACGTTCCACGAAAGGATTGAAAGTTCATCCATGTCGTGTTCCTACGGTCTAATTAGCTTGCCGTCCAAGTAGAGGGTATTATAAACGATTCAACACCGCTAACACTTTTTTGCGTCCTTCATTTTGGGCACTAATTTTCGGCGTTTCTCCAGCACTTCCGGTGAAAACAGTTCAAACATTTGACAACTGGTTCCTGACATGTTTTTCCATTGATTCCGAACCATCTCCCGGTCCTTAAAATAAGAAACTTTGGCAACGATGTTGCGTATTTTACCGGAAACTGGCTGTCCAGGTGAGCGATGGACGCGCTCAAAGCGAATCGTGTCTGCAATGTCCTTTACAATTCTAAGGGTGTCATGTAAATGTTTCCCTAACTTTATTTCCGTGTTTTTTTTCGCCGTCTCGTTACAGCATGAGTTGTCTCTTTGCACATTGGTGAACACTAAATTGTTCCGCATAGATTGCGACTTCAGGCACGCAACGTCATCCCGTTGCTCCTCCCGCTGTTTCTCTAGCATGCCATCTTCTCGGTCATCTGCGCCGCCCCGACGTCTGCGGACTCCACCCTCTCTTCTAGCGACAACACTCGCGCGTCAGTGCGTTTAACGCGGTCGTCCAGCGCTAACCAAATTTTCTTAAGCTCTTTATCAAAGTCCATAACTTTCCTCTCCATGTTATCAAGAACACTCAATTTACGTTTCATGGATCCTTATCTAACGCCTAATGCGTTTATGGAGTCCATCAAGTCTTTGTTCGTCGGCTCGAGGCCTCCGTCCGCCATATTGGAGCAATCAATTTGTTTAGATTTAGAGAAAGAGTCTGGCGTCAAATCTAAAGTGATATCATCTGACGCGTCCGAATCAGGAAATAATACAGCGCTAGCCTTACTTAAGATGTCACTCACTGAAATATAAGCTTCAATTTCTTCAGACGGGCCTCTTTGCTACTATTTCGATCTGTTCTCTTTCTTGTCATATTTTATCATCGCTTTTTGGTGAAATGAACTTGATCCCTAAATAACTAGTCACATATCACTTTTCCCACTAAATTCAATATAAATCTTAGCACTTAACGATCTTAAAACTTAAAAAAATAAATAAAAATATACTCTTAAAACACGTCTTTCCGCGCCAAAACATGTGACCGATCAGTATATGACTTTGTCAATATCTACTGTCTCCCGTTTTCGTGCATCGGGACGTTAGTTGTGTCCGTTCCCAACATGAAAGCACAGTCCGTCTCGTGCATCTCGTTTCCGGTCCGGAAGAGGGTGTCGTCGTCTGTTCGCCAGTCATAGTGGTTTCTACGACAACAAAAGCACTTCACCGTAACGCCTAATCCAATGTAAAAGAACCCCGCTTGGGCCAGTCTTAATCCAGAGACATTCGCGCACTGAGGAAAAGCTGAAAATGAAATAAATCTCTGAAGTTCAAAGCGCATGTCACGGTCATCCTCATCTCGTGGTGCCAGCGGGAACACCATCTTCTCAAATCAAGTCTTCACTCTTTTCGCAAAAACTTGTTCAAAAAGCAACTCTTACGAATATTTCCAGCCCTTTCCTCAAAATATATTTATATTAATTTATACGCACTGATTTGAATTATTAATAATATCATATTTATTACTTTTAACTAATTAGATTTATTGAAACAAGGTTAAAAATTAATACATAGTTATTAAGTTACAATCATACATGTAATATATATATATATATCGTTGTCCTTTTAAATTAGTCGATGCATAACCTGACTCTTGTTTCCTTATTTAACAGTCTTTCTGATCGTATATATGTTTGAATTTGCCCATTTGTCTAAATATTACATATAAGTTGGCTCCCGACTTATTTGTATTATATTTTGTTTTTATAATTCACTTGCCATGTTATGATGTACAGTTACATTGCACAAGTCATTGTGACACACATAAACATAATAGTTGGTATTGCGTATTGATGACATTTATCCACCGACTTAGAACACAGGAAATGTGATATAATTATATAAGCAGTGTCTGTAGGGATATATATTCGTTGATATATTTATTCTAAAGCGATCCGTTGTAGGTCAGTGTATCTTGTTAAAGCGACATAAACCATTTATTGTCTTATTTCTGTAATGTTTAAGGAACATTAGTCAAAAAATAAAATATATTTTTACAGCGCCTTTCCCATGTCGTGAAAATATATTTTTTCTATGATCACGGGTGAATAAAAATCGATATTCCACCAAATCACACACCTTTTCTTTTTATTTTAGGCTTACAAATGATTAACTTTTGTATTTTTGCCATTCCATGCAATGTTAATACATGTATGTTCACAGAAAGCTTATCCACGTGTGTTGATAAACATTCAATGCAGAGAAGTCGCCCTTGGTAAAATTGGGGGTCACAAAGTTATCTGAAAATAGTTCCGGTAAAACAATAAAAATCTTCGATAATTTTCACTGTTATTTTTCACTTTTTAAAGTAGCGAAATAGCAGTTTTAATTTACAGATTTATTTCTCAATAAACTATCGGAAAGCATAAAATAAATAAAGGTAATACATATAATCCGCGTTTTGTGAAAACGGTGCTTATTGCATGTGCGTAAAGTGCCGCCCTAGATGATCCTGTGCAGTCCACACAGTCTCATCAGGGACGACTTTGTCCGCCTAGACTAGAATTTCGTTTAGGAACAACTTCCTTAATTGAAAATTCCATAAAAGCGTAAAGTGACGGACTAATCTGGGACGACACTATAAACACATGCATCAAGCTCCGTTTCTTCACAGCTCATATGTGTTGTGAGCTAAAAATTCCGACGTGACTTAAATGTTTCGTACCATCTTTAACAAGACAAATCGCCGCCTTTTGACTTATAATGAAAACTGTTGATCGGTAAGCATCAATGAAAATTTTGAACTGTTTTTCTAGGTGCGTGTATTTCAATGTTTAATTGTCACCGTCATTTCATTTCTGAATTAATCTGGGTATCAACGCAGAAAAAATAGAATATTTTGAAACATGTGTGATACCATAAATGTGTTTGTGACTATAAGAAAATTCAAACAAAGTGACTAAAACTTATGAGATAAAAAGAATTCATTAATACGCGGATAACAAAATAATGTGTCATAATTGTTCTTTCCGTATCACCGAATCAGTTTACTTTCTTATCTTCTCATCTGATTTTGAAAAACATGATTTGGTCAATCGTTGAAAAAGAACACAAAATATCGAACAATTGGTTTAACGTTTTTGACTTAATATTTGCAAAACAAATTCAAGTATACCGAACATATTAAATACAACAATAATAATTGCTGTGTTGTTTAAATGCCCTATTCTTTATGATGATTAAATACATAAACAGCATGACAAAATAATAAAGACATTTTTTTCGGTTGACTTAATCTGATATATTGATTAAACGAAATAGTAAATTACGTATGTTATGCAGAAAAACAACTATGGCTAAATAAATTAGTACATAAATATTTTGGGAACTAATCAAATAAATACAACTTCATTCCATGTGTTTCAATCCAACGCTCTTTAAATGATACAAAATGAGTACTGCAATTTTAGGACAGCTTAAAAAATAGTCAAAAAAAGTATTATTATTGAAACGAAATAATGAAATTAAAAATGAATGATGGTTGACAATACAATTCAATGGTATGGAAGTTTAATAAGTCGGAATTGAATTGATACACGGTGGCAGAAACAAGTATGTGTAATTTAAAGAAAGTTTATGAAAAATACATTCGCCATTATTATATCAGTTATCTTAATATCAGCATACAAATCGACTTAAATGGTTTTTTTACTTTGGTTAATTATTATTTCTTAACTAAATCATTGCAATTTCATTTCGTTTTCATTCTCACTCGTTTGAAAATCGCGATGTTTTCATAAATGTAAACAAGTTTCTTTAAAATGATTTATATCATGATAAATTTTACGTTGGTTTGATAGTTCATTGACATAGAAATATCTATAAATATTAATTATGTCACGTGATTTGCGAAGCTTATGTGCTTTCTTTATGACAATTCTATGACACCATATATTGCCTATCGCATACGGTAATTCGATTTATTAAATCATAGATGCAGCCGTTGTCACCATATATTTTGTGTCAAAATTTCAAATATGCATTTATTTTAAAGTATTTCAGTCATTTTGCAAATTCCATGTTTGTTTTGTAATTAGGTGAATTATGTTGCACATGGCGTCAAATATTAATTCATGGTCGCTGTGGTGTAGAGGATGTTGTCCGTCTAGCAAATGGGAATGCGTGGGTTAGATCCATAATCTGGGAGTTTTCTCATTATCTTCTCCACGGACACCAAGTACTGGTGTACCAAGTAGTTGTAGTTGTAGAAGTAATAGTAGTAAAAGTAGTAGTTGTTGTTCTTGTTGTAGTAGTAGTTAATAAATTAGTAGTAGTTGCAGTGACTAAAGTAGTGGTAGTTGTAATGGTTGTGTTTTATAATACCCCACAAACGAAGTTTAGGGGGGTATATAGGAGTGAGCTTGTTTGTTGGTCGGTCGGTCCGTATTTAGTGTCCGTTCTCTAATTCAAGTTGTTTTCATCCGATCTTCACCAAACTTGGTAAGATGTTGTATCTAGATGATGTCTAGGACAAGTATGAATATGGGTCATGCCGGATCAAAAACTAGGTCACGGGGTCACTTAGTGCGTTTTAAACATTGAGCATGGTGTCTGCTCTCTAATTCAAGTAGTTTTCATCAGAGCTACACCAAACTTGGTCAGAAGTTGTATCTAGATGATGTGTAGGTCAAGTTCGAACATGGGTCATGCCGGATCAAAAACTTGGTCACGGGGTCACTTAGTGCGTTTTAAAGATTGAGCATGGTGTCCGCTGTTTTTTGCGAAGACAAAAAGCAAAATATTTGTGTCAATGCGGCATGTGGCGGTATTCTCTAGTAAGCTCTAGTTTGTACTTGTATTGAATTCAGGTCATACAACACAATGATGCAGCTGCTAATGATGATGATAATGAATATGATAATGCTGCTGCTGATTGTGATGATGATTATATGATGGGACTTGGGTATAAGAGTGAGGTTCAAACACGAAACCTGCTGGATAATGAAACTTCTAATTATATGACAAAAGAGCCAGTTTATAGAGTATAAAATGAGTATAAAATTGGGAAAGTTACCATTCAAGGTTCATGTGGGCTTCATCAACAGCAATGCATGAAACAGTTATATATCTTTCAAATGCACTCAATATTGCTGTTCCAATTGTTGTGCTCAGAAATGCTTCTGGATGGGCATACACCAATGAGTACTTTCCTTCAATTATTTTTTCTAAAGGCACATTAACAACACTTTCGCTCTTAGCAGGGATTCCGAACGTTCCCCACACCCCACCTCCCAAGATGGTTCCTCCTCAGAAATTTCTCCACCCCACGACGTTTCCTCCACAGACGTTTCCCTCTCCCCATTTTAGTTTAAGTGCTGAAGCCACCCCCCCCCCAATATATTTATGATTGTTTGGTAGGTTTGAAGTATAATCTTGATTTTTTATGCAAATGATTATTTTGCTTATGAAATCTTTATCTATGAAGCAGCTTGTTATGTTTTCTTTGGATTAAGATTTTTTTTAACTGTATAAGGAATGCATGTTAATCATTAGTAAGTGCATGTTTGACATGGTGTACTAGTGGAATAAATGAAAATTTCTCAAAATCATACTGAATATCTTATACATATTACTTTTAATCCAATTAAATAGGATCAAATGATGAATTATTTCAGTTTGAGTTAACTTGGGCAGGGATGTGGAACTGTAGTTTATTGTTGTTTTCAATCCAATTAAAAAGGGTCGATTGGTGAATTGAAAAATGGTAAAATCACATTTATATTAATTTCAAAAATGTTTTCCTTGTAACAGTTAAATAGGATAAATAAATAAACTATGTAACTGTCAATTTTTTTTTCATGCATTCATATGTATATAATCCAATTAATGGTTGTCACTGATATTTTCATTTTTACTAATAACTAAATTAGACTTAAAACAGAATTGCACTTTCCTTGCAAATTATTTCATTATTAATAATTTAATTAGCAAATGGATAAAAACGTAATAATATTTTAATAATTTAATTCGATGATATTAATAATATTTAAATTGTATAGCTTCTTTAACATCAGTTTTACATTTTATGACCTGCAACAGATTCTATGCTACTTTATTTTACTATGTTAAGTCATGAAAGTGTTATTTAGTTTTCAAGTATAGAATGTGCTAATCTCATCTATTAAATGAATGACTATCCCCCTTTAAAGATGTCACATAATCTAAATTCATTAATACAATAGTTATAATTGTTATTTTTGTAACATACTATTTCACTACAAATGACCATCAAAAAACATCAATGCTGTGCTTTTCTTAAATTCTTCAATGATCTCAATTTTTTAAAGAATTTTTTCTATCAGGCACGTATAAAAACAATTATAAGTATATCTATTTAATTGGTAAAATTTGTTAGAGGCTTCCCTAAAAACAACCATCAAAGAACTTAAAAGCTTAGTGCTTTTACTTATGTATCCATATTTTCCAACTTGCATATTATTTGTGTTAATTGCTCTAAATAAGTTCAACTTGTAATGTGTCGGTACAATTAATTAATTAATTTATATGCTGTTTTTTCCACATATCCCATCATCTCAAATAACTACTTCTAATATACATTTTCCACGTCTGGGGTGGCAACGTCTTGGGGGGGGGGGGGCGACTGCCACCCCCTTAGCAGTATCTTCCTAGTCCGAACTGTCTTCAAAACTTGCTGTGGTCTGACCACTTTGACAGTAATAGTCAAGCCAACACGCACTTATTACTTGTTTGCTCAATGCATTGATTTGGTCCATCATGATACTGTTTAAAGGGGCCTTTTCACAGATTTTGGCATTTTTTTTAACTTATTCATTAAATGCTTTATATTGATACATGTAAACATTGGATCGTAAAAGCTCCAGTAAAAAATCAAGAAAAAAATTAAAAAAGGGAAAAGAACATTGCCCGGAGCAGGTTTCGAACCAGTGACCCCTGGAGTCCTGCTAGAGTCCTGAAGTAAAAACGCTTTAGCCTACTGAGCTATTCCGCCGAGTACACATTCTTGATGTATTTTATACCTTATATAAGCAATCTTCGTAGTTTCACAAAATTTAACGACAAAAACAGAACTCTCCAAATTATTCAATCGTTTCGCGTTGCAACGCTTTATAATTTTTAGGTTTTAAAATCGTCAAAAGATGCATATAATGGCTATATTAGAGCATGGTTAATGTTCAGTATTACTGTTTCCTCACAAATATCATAACTAAAACGAAAACTTACGAATCTGAAACAACTTTTTTCAATTTTGTCAATTTACCAAAGCGTGAAAAGATCCCTTTAAGGGTGTCAAAATTAAACAAACTGAACAAGTCAACTTGAACTTCTCGTTCAATGCAAAATTTAATTGAGCCACTTGAAATACTAATCTTTTCCCCTACCCAGTCGGAAATATAGCCATGACATCGTTTCTATTCAGAACATGCATCATATTCTCATTCTGAAACTTTTTAAGCGGTTTTGAAAACCCTATATAATTGCAAACTTTCGTCAATAAAGGATCCATGTTGTTATACAACCGAAAGTGAAAGTACAGTTTAAAAAGAAAATGAAAAAAGAGCAAAATAGTTGAAAACTGACCAAAATTTTAATTGATACTAACGTAAGAGCATAAGACTGAACAAAATAACACTTCTAAAACAAATTCTTCATTCACCCGCGGACTTCTTTGTGTCGTAGTCATAAATGCCTCCAAATGGAGGTGTGTGATGCGTCTTAGATGGTGACGTCACTACGTTATTGTCTACGTGACGTCACTACGTTATTGTCACCTCTATACTATGGATAGAATGGCCATTACTGTTACCAGCGGAAGCTTGTCAAAACGGCCCAGGTCAAAACGGCCCCTGGGACCGTATTCACCAACCGATTCTTAGACTTAAGAATAAAGAATAGACTTGGAACCAAGAAATATGTGTTCAGTGTTTGAATATATACAGGCCTCCACTAGTGATTATGTCATGAACAAAATGTTCTTTATGAAGAATAATATAGAAAGAGATGTTTACTGCAGAGTTTGACTCAAAATTAAAGAAATTCTTGAATATTCTAATTTAAAGAATTTTCTTTATTCTTAGACTTAAGTCTAAGAATTGTTTGGTGAATACGGGCCCTGGTCAAAACGAGTAAAAACGGCCCCACTTTGGTCAAAACGGCCCCAAAGTCAGTTGAAAGCTTGTCAAAACAGCCCCGATGTGTAACAAAGAACTCTGTACAATATTGCATTTATTTGATCTACATTAGACGATATACATGTTACATAATCAAACATAATAATTGACAAGAAAGAACAAAAATGAGATGTATGAGTAAGAATATGAGTAATTTCTGTGTTTATCAGAATGACTTATTTCTCTTTTTATCAATTAGTTTCCAATACTTAACAATAGCTAAACATGTATAAAAATAAGTTCCTCCTTTTTCCATGACCATGGCATATAAACTAATGATCATTTTATAACAAAAGTTAAGAATTGTTATTATAACATTGTTAAAAAGTAATGGTCTATATAGCGCCTGCCAATGTGTCGTGTGGACCATTCGTTCAAATTATACAATACAATACAGAAAGGTGATATGACGAATTGAATTTTGTTCAGGAAATAAATGACATGTCACTTTTCTGCTGAAATCTTGGGACAAGATTCAGGAAAAGATTTAGAGATTATTCATACAAAAATGTTAAGAAAAATGATATGTGTAAACAAATCAATCAGCGCTTTATGGCGAATTAGGACGATACCTCTTATCTGTCACACGAAAATTACACATATTAAATATTGGTATAAAATAATATCATGTACAAAAGATAGTCTCATAAAATAGCATATACATTACTTTTAAAATACGCAAATCAAAACATAACGTACAACAAAAGAAATTCGACATACACTTACAATCTAAGTAAACAACGTTTATTTGATCATTACAAATACCTCTGGTACAGTGCAATTAATAATTTGTCAAGACTAGATACATTTTTTTTATTCAATATCATACATATAATGTAAACATGTATATGATTATACAACATAGTGATTGTACAAGGCAATAAAGTTCTGGGCCCGGTTGCTCAAAACTTTAACGGCCAGTTAAGGTAACAGTCTGTTAACTTCAGAACCAAATAAAATTAATTTTAAAAGCAATGCTATTATCAAACATTTTCAAATTATTCGAGCAAACAAATATGTTTACAATTAACATAATATATTTAAGGGTTAACAGTTAAGTCACATAAATAACTTGATCCAAAAATTAACGGCTGTTTGCTTAACTGGCCGTTAAAGTTTTGAGCAACCGGGCCCAGACATGTTATACAAGATATGCTAATATATATATATATATATATATATATATATATATATATATATATATATATATATATATATATATATATATATATATATATATATATATATTTATTTATTTTTTTGGAGAGAAAAGAAAAGAACAGAACAGAGGAATAGTTATGAAAAATGATGAGTTGTATAAAGTCGGAAGAAAGCATACTGGACTTGTGTGTTTTGTTGTATATTCACAAGATTGAAAAATAAAAATAAAAATAAACAAAACTATTTTAGAGAGATAAACTAACATTAGAGTGAAATGTATATAAGTGGACAAAACATTATGAGAATTTAATCCGATTCCATTTTTGTTCAAAGATGTGTAATGTGTCATTACTGAGGGCTATTTCTTTCTCAATCTGGATTTTTAGTTTAAGACTATGGACAAAACAATTAAAATTTGGTACTTGTTTTTTGTACTTCATGTTTAAGATAAAATATTTCATCAATATAACCATAAAATTCACAATATTATTACAGTCTATTGATTTCAATGAGTTAATTCCGAAACTTACATTTAAGAAAGATAGTTTAACGTTTAGTTGATGTTGTTCAAGAAAAGATATTAATTGATTCCAAATAGGCTGGATGCGTTTGCACTCCCAAAAAAAATGTTCTATAGTTTCAATGTTTTCACTGCAGAAGTCACACAGATTTGAGTTAGATAATTTGCATTTAAAGAGATATTTATTTGTAGCTATAATTCTATGGATGTATTTAAATTGAAAATTTTTCAGTGTGCTTTCAAAAGTTGCTTTATATGGCATGGTGAATATGTGTTTCCAATTAAGTTCATTTTCTCCAAAAAGGACTTGCCATTTATTTTGGATTTTGGCGTTTTCTGTAGGGTTTTTAAATTGTAGTGTGTACAATATTTTAGTTGTTTTGTTTTTTCTTCCAATTATGTTTTCTACAAATGTTGTTTGAGTACATGGTGTACTATTTGTATTGATTTCATATTTAATATGTATGGGTATGCTTTTGATAAGTGTGTAGTACTTCAGAAAATTATTTGAAGGTATTCCGTATATGTAGCATATATTATCAAAAGAGTAGAAATCCTTAATTCTGTAGTCATATAATTGGTCGACATATTTAATGCTTCGTTCAAACCAGTCTTTATAGAAAAACGTCTTATTGTTTGAAGTTATGTCTTTATTATTCCATAAAATTGTTTTACTGCTGGTTTGGGTTTCTAAGTTATGAGTGACATCACTCCACGCTGATAGAACATCAGACAGAAATATGTTATCGTTTGCAATTTCATGTAAGATAGTATTGCTGATGTTACATTCAAAGGGTACGGAGTCACCATATTTTTTTAGGATTTTCTGGTAGAATAATTTCCATTTACTCGTATTGGTATTATCTAGGTATCGTTTAACCCAGCTGCATTTGACTACATTCAAGAATGAGTCAATGTTCGTTAATTGGATACCTCCATTTTCTACAGATTGAATTAACTGAGTTCTTTTTATTTTATCAGGCTTACCGTCCCATATGAAATTAAATATTGCTGATTTTACTAGATTTACTTGACTAGATACATATTTCCGCATCAAGACTACGTTTAAAACAGAAAAATAGCTGAACATAATTACAACGAAACAAGTTGAAATCTATTATCTGAATGTTGGAGAAAGTGATCATTTCATATTAATATGCCCAATATACAAAGATATCAGAAAAACCTATTTAAAGTCATATTATCAATCATTGCCAACATTTCATAAGTTTTATATGTAAATCAGAACACAAAATAAAAAAAATAAAATAATTATTCTTTCGAAATGTATTATTGAATGAATGTAAATGTATGTATTATAAAGACGCTGCACACGTCTGATAGAATGAAGGAAGTGTTCTCTGAGCCCCCATTAGTAGCCTTCAAAAGGGATTGCAACCTGCAAGACATTCTATTGCACAAAAACACAATAGGATGTTCTTCCGAAAGCCCAATATGAGCGGGCCCTGTTGGGCGCAGAGATGCGCCATTTGCCCGTACATTATGAAGGTGGAATATTTCACAGATCCCAGCGGCAGGAAGTACAGCGTCAGAAACAATGTTGATTGCAAATCATCCAATGTTGTGTACGCGGTCAACTGTCGTCGCTGTCGCAGGTTCGTGTACGTGGGAGAGACCGGCGGAACTCTGTACCAGCGACATCTATTGAATCTGTCGCGTATTCGCACACAGCACAGTGACCCAGCTGAACATTTCTACACAGACGGACATTCCATGGATGATTACCAAATAATGGGACTCGAAAATTTCAGCGGGTCGGACGAGTACCGCAAATCCATGGAGCAATTTTGGAAGTCATAACTAAGGACATACCGACCATATGGCATGAACGTGCAAGAATAAACATTAATAAAAGGGCGCGTAAACAACGATGACGCCGGAAATGCAAGACGTCATTTCCGTTCATAATAAAACATCTGAAAATACAAAATGGCCGCTGATGAAGACCGTGAGGTCGAAAGCTTCGGCAAAAAATAAATTCAGCGTTTTTGTTTAAATAATACAAGGCTAATAGAGACTTTGTTTAATATATATATATGAATCGCGCCATGTGAAAACAAGCACAAATGACAAAAATTTCGATTTTTACTTCTTTTCATTTTCGGTATCTACGTTCTTTTCCGGTTCCATATATGTATTCAATGTCATACTTTTCAGACTATAACCTAAACTAATTTAAATTTTCGTTAATCCATGAGACGCTTAAGTGAGCGTCATTACGTCGTAATTTTGACGCCGAGTCATATTTCATTTTATTTACGAACTCACGTCGTATATATTTTATTTGGAAATGTCCGTCATCATTATTTAGAATTTCAACAATGTTGTTGTTGATACCGATGACATTAATGTGTGACTGTTTGGTTATGTCATATAATGTGTAAATATTTATTTATGTTGTTCTTCACGAACATAAATACCGTAGTTTGTTTGATAATTTAAATGCAATCGGTATGTTTATATATTTTTTGTTATACAAACAAACGTACAGCACCCAATTGTATAAACGCTGGTTAAAGTTACCGCTCGGTAACTTTTAAACCGTGGTAAGTTTGCGGTTATTCAGGTTTAGTAACCGTCAAGGTAACTCGATTGTATAAACAAGAAATACCGCAAAGTAACTTAACCTCGCATAGTGGAATTTAACCAACGGTAAATTTAACCAAAACATTCCCACAATGCATTTTCTAATGACGTAATTTTCGCGCGACGTGTCACGCTTCGATTTTGTTAACAAGCAAAATAAACAGCGTCATGTATTTTTTTTATCAAATTCATTTACAAATGCTTTTACAATAAAATAAAGTGTACATTTTAACTACGAGTTCATCAAATTTTTCAAAATGTTTACGAACATATGTCACAGACCAGGGAAAAAATATCATGATGTCGGGATTTGCCTCATTTAGCGGAATCCCTGGTGCTTCCAACTGCGAGAGAGTGCTTGCAAAGACGCCTTATTTTCTTGTTTTTTAAATGATGTAACATATTCATGGTCGCCGTAACATGCTAGCCTATTCTTCTAATTTTGCTTATAAACCGTTTTCATATGACTGCGTTAAAAAATAATATCTTTCGCCAAATAACGATGTTTACACATTCAAAGCACAACGCTGAGTATATCATTAACTTAAAATTACATCCGAAAATCACTCTGTCTGTAGATCTAGTCCGATATTGCATATTGAAATTAAGAAAAGTGCGAGTCCTTTTGACGATTTATTATAAACGCGACTTATTTCACACGTACATGCACTGTATATCGACGCATTTCAATTGTCAAGTTGTCACAATTTCCTTATATCGTGCAATGTGCATTGTTTATAATCCGTGCATATACTCTTGACATTTTTAGAATGTACAACAAGCCATACAAATATCGCACAATTCATAAATAATCTGCAATATTTGCTTTCCGATTAAATTCATGTTAGGCATAGAGATGTGTAAAGTATAAGATGATAAAAATAGCACCACACTGGAATTCGGAATGTCCCATTTTTTACACGGGTATTAACGACTCATTTATCTGTTGTGTAATGGAATGTTTTTCATTCTTTGTTTACTTATATATTAAATTATTTTCGTGTACAATAAGAGCATTTACCATAGACAAATAAAACATCGTGTAAGTTTAAACATATGTTTGTATGCAGAAATCTGCAAATGTAACCGAGTTTACCAACGGCTATTATTTGTTAAACTGCTCCGGTTCATTTGAACAGCAGTAATGTAGAGTACGTGACGTAGCGTGTGACGAAAAAGAAAGTTTATCGAGTTCATAAACTCATTTGAAAATAGTAATAGGATGGCATTAGGGTCTTTATTAAACTATGCTAAAATAATTATTAAAGACCCTAGATGCAAAATTGTCAATTATTGAGTTAAATGGGTTATTTATGGATTTTAAAGGATTATTAAATAAGATACTAGTTCGAACGTGTTTTGGTTTTTGTTTGTACTTTTGTCGTTTACTGTTTTCGGAGAAATGATTTTAACATGGGCACCATTGATGCATCGGATCACACACGGCATATCCATAACATTATATTAAAAAACACGTTCTGCGCGTCCTTAAATTCGTCGTCCGAAGTCGGAAAACGTATTGCCCTGTAAATTAAGTAAAATAAAGTGTTAGTCGCTGCAATTGTCTGTTTACTTGTCGAAATGTCCAAGGTTGTCGATGGTTAGCTTTTATAATGTCGCGCGACTCGGCCATTTTGTGTAAGTAACCTCTCGGTTACTTGTACTTACCCACCTAGAGAAGCAGGGCATGTTTTAACTGGGTTTTAACCGATCGGTATAACTTACCCAATTTTATACAAACGCTTACCGACCAGTAACCAACAAGTTACCGACTTTTAACCGCCGGTATGTGGTTAACCGCCGGTTTAACTGTTTATACAATCGGGTGAAGCATAATACATTAACTCAAACTGGTAACATAAACACTACGCACAGTTAGAACAGTAAACATGTCACATTCTGTCTAACACGCGAAGCCTTCCTGACCCCGAGCTGACACTTGAGGTCGCACGTTATCACGAAAGTAGTCGCGCCGTGCTGCAAATAATCCAGGAGCGAGCAGCTGCACGGGCCGGTCGGTGTTCGTGAAGAGGAAACCTGGGTTCTTCAATAAACACAAACAGGTTTCTTCACCGTCGCTGCATGTCTTCGCCATGACAACGACGGGTAGGCAGACAAAAATCGGAAGTACTGATATTTCCTGCAGCGGAAGGACACATTTTATAATTTTCATTATTTGTATTTTGCCCAAATCAGTAGGATTGTTATTAAACTATTTGCGTATAATATACATTAAGTACATTTTCTATAATGTAATTATTGCTACATACCGTATGCTAGGTAGCGCATTGAAGTGTTTGCCTATGAACGACTTCCGGTTACGGCACCACCACGCTGGGAAACGAACTGCAGCGTTTATAGTGCTACTCGATCCGTCCACAACCGCTGCCAACTCGTCCATTGTCTGTACGTTGCTTTGTCTGTAAGCCTTTTTAACACAGGCAACCCCGCTGTCTACGTGACAACGCGCGTGGCCTTAAACATACTAATACAGTCTCCGCCAAACTAGTCAAATTTTTACAGGACAGTAGGTCCTGTAAACTGGGAAAAAATACAGGACCTCCTCTTTATTTACAGGACCTACCAACTACATAAATATATTAATAAAATAACACGAAAAGGGGCCATACATGGTACTTGTTTAGTTTGATGAAACATGTTCTGAAAACTATTGAACACATTTATCATTATAATTGCACTATGTACAAAAAGATTTTAGGAGCATTTCATTTTCATGTGGTGCCGGTCTTTTCCACCGGGAGTCGCTCCCTCGTAATATCGTAGAAACATTTTTCAAACAGTTTTCAAAGTCAAACTCGGCGGTAGCGTTTGTTGATTCTTGTTGCTAAGTCTCAGTGCGCATGTCAGAGAGGAATCTGGTTAATACGGCCTAAACCGACGACGGCCTAGATCATTGATCTCTAGCCTTTTTCACGCAGGGACATTGACTGTCAAGATCATGACATTGCGAATGAAGATGATCACAATTATTAAATTATTAATAACTATCTCGATTACGTCCATACAAATTGATATGTGTATCATTTAATTATCAGATTTATGATTAACTTAATAAGCGACTAGGCCGTCATGGATTTAGACCCACCTGACGAGCATTCGTCATATGGAAACGACACAACAAAATGGACCAATCAGGTGCATCGCAAAATTCCGTAGAGTTGAGCGTTGGAACGGAAAGACGCAATCGCTATTTTTATACCGCGGAAAACTTTCAGAGCCGTAAAACCATAAATAATCAACAATTTCGTTCTTTTTTTTACCGGACAATCAGTCCTGTAAATTAGACCGACAGGCCGGACCTTAAAATTTTTTACAGGACATGTCCGTCGGTCCGCCCATGTTTGGCGGAGACTGCTAATAAGTCTTAAAAGTTAAATGTGTTTGCTTTTTTAACAAAATAAAAGTGTAATAAAATATTTAAATATGCGTTAATCAATTGATAATTTATATATATCAGTATATTTAAAACAACAATGAAGTGGCAATTTAATAATAATTGAATTAGATCTATATAACATGCACATACTAACACAAAATTTAAGGAACTTTCACGATTCGAACCAATGCCTATCAATCTAAAAGAGTATTTAGCCTACTGCTATACCGACTGCGCTATTCACTCTATTTTATATTAATTGTACAATCTAAATATATCCATACGGTATTTTGTAAACAAATATCATTTTGAAAATCCGCACAGAAATAAAACGGCTTATTGTTATTTTAATCTGTCCATTTAATATTGCTACTTAAACTTTAGATTTTAATTACTATGGCTAGTAGTTGGCATATGCTTTTTTTAATATTATTGCAAACACACATAGAGTCTATTTATAAGATGCTTTAAATATAAGATAAACTTGCATATAATTAATCAAACAACAACACATTTATCTAATACGCAATAGATAATGTTTTCAAAATATCGTAATAGTCTAGACACTATTCTACGACCAACCAAAGTTTCTTTCATTCACTGATCCATTGCAAAACAATAGGCCTACGTGACGTGTTTCTAAATCCGGTTTAAATAAATAATGTTAAAAAAACAGTCAGTGACGATTGTGCGAACACATAATATATATATAAATAATATAGTGTTAAGGCTCTTACCTCAAGTTCGGCATCCATTCCATAAGTTTTTAACTTTCAAACGAATTCAAACAAACGTGTACACAAATACCTCACGCATAAATGCAGAGCAATTTTTCGCAGAAAATTATGACGTAATGAAAACGACGATTTGCCAATGACGTCGTCGATGTCATTTGTGCTGGTTTTCTCATGGCGCGATTCATATATATATATATATATATATATATATATATATATATATATATATATATATATATATATATATATATATATATATATATATATATAAAATGTAACAAATGGATCATAATAATGGACTAGTTGCTCTATGGCCGATATTTATATGCTCGGAAATGATAATTTTATAAATAATTAATAATAATGCATACTATTAACAGTTATGCAGATTATGCTCAATAGTTTGCTTTAAACAATACATGTTAAGCTAGTTTAATTCCTCTAAAGTAAACTTCATCAACGACTTCAAATGTGATCAAAAGAGATCAAATACCTTTTGATTGTGATAAAATTGTGATATAATTATAATATAATTACAATTGATCTAATTTCTTAAAGATACATAATTATCATAATTAACTTACGCTCTTTCATCCAATCTCGCATCCAAACAAATTATTTTAAATTAAGTACCGACGCAATCAGTTATTTGTGCGATTTATTTGTGAGATAGTTAAACGATTTAGAATTATTATAGAAATATTATAGAAAACGGCGCAATCAATGTTTGTATGTAATGTTTGTATGTGTGTAAAATAAACTGAATCCTTTAGAGCTGTAATTACAGATTTACCTTACGAAATAACTAATTTATTTAAAACAA
Organism: Dreissena polymorpha; assembly: GCF_020536995.1. Lineage (NCBI taxonomy): Eukaryota > Metazoa > Mollusca > Bivalvia > Myida > Dreissenidae > Dreissena > Dreissena polymorpha. The sequence goes on along the minus strand of NC_068366.1, from coordinate 63,901,047 downwards.
AAACTACGAATATCATTGTAAGATAGAGAAAATAACAGAAGTACATGTAATATATTTCTTTTTCTTCACTTCCCCTATTTTCGATTAGGGCCGTTTTGACCAACTTAAAAACTGACTTCGGGTCGTTTTGACTAAAGTGGGGCCGTTTTGACCAATTATGAGGACGTTTTGACCAACTTTGGGTCGTTTTGACTAAGGGATGTTTTGACCTGGGGCAGTTTTGATTGTAAGCCGTTACAGCACTCTTTGCAAGACTGTAATTTAAATTAATTTCTATTTGAAGCTCATTTAAGTTTTTAATTCTGAACGATTGTATAAATTAAAGACACATTGTGCTAATAGTCCCTATACCGGTGACTTAAACTGTATATTTCTTACTGAATTACCATTATGGAGTAGTTGCAGTATTAATTCAACTCTAGCTTTATAACCCAAAGGGTCACATATCTGTGAGTCTGTTTATATGGACATTGTCGAGATACGAATCATCAGTTGAACACGTTAGTTGTTGTTTTTTTTATCATAACATGATAAATGCAAATTATCGGCGTTCCTATGGGTACTAATTGTGCGCCACTTATAGCTGATCTTTTTTTAAATTTGTTATGAAAGCGATTTTATGGTAGAATTATCTAAAACTAAAAAACTAGATTTAATCCAATGTTTTAACCTTACTAGCAGGTACATTGATGACATACTTAATTTAGATAACTTATTCTTTGAACAATATATTCACAAAATCTACCCGAGTGAACTAGTCTTAAATAAATCGTGTAAATCCAATTCAGACGCTGCGTATTTAGATTTACATCTAACTATTAATTTTTTTTTCAATAGTTTATTGGCAATCCGGCATTCTGCCTTTGGCCAAGAACATATATACAAACAAGATGTGGCCAAGACAGGGAATCGTACAAGATACCATATAACCTATTTAAGTATTAACAGATATATCAAACAAGCAAAACACGTGTGCATAATAACAAATGACATATAAGACTATGCAATACATTAATGTGTGAAAACATGCAATTATACATCCGCTAAACGGTTTAATTTCTCAGATCTAAGTTTAAAAGCTTCTGTAAAAAAATTTGCCATAGATTTGACTTTTAGAACATTTGTGCAAGACATCATTGATATGTATTTACTAATTGTAGGCCAGGATGTCCTGATATTATATTTTATACGCAATTCGTTATATAATGGACAACAAAGTAAAAAGTGATATTCAGATTCGCATACATTTTGATGACAAAGTTTACACTTCCGCTCTTCTCGGGATATACTATTATATCTGCCAACTTCTATTTCAAAACAATGTGCACTTAATCTTAATTTGCTCATTAGAATTCTGGAGTTTTCATTGGATAAACAATCAAGGTATTTTTCATATTCGAAGTTTTTTTTAAATTTTAAGTAGGATTCCATTTTCGGCTGTAAAGATAATGTATCACTCCATTCTTTTATAAATTGGTCTTTTTGACGTTGAGTTACCTTGTATTCAGTATCGTCTGTTAATTCAGGAGTATCAAGCATATAGCCAAAGCCAAGGTTGTCTAAACTTAATTTTAAAGCCTTACACCATAGGTTATTTTTCGTACAATTTAAATTGGTTAAAATATGCATCTGTTCCGTAAACACTTGATATAATACTGAATTCTGATTACTTACAATTTTCATCCAATAACGCAAAGCCTTTAGTTTGGCTATAACAGCTTAAGGAAATCTACCAAATTCACTTAGAACAGCATAGTTAGAAGTAGATTGTTTTACACGGAGAATATTTTTGTAAAATTTGTAATGCAATTTATCAATATCAGGGATATCATAGATGCCCCAAACTTCAGAACCATACAAGATGATTGACGCTACTAGAGAATCAAACAGAGATAGTTTGGTTTTGACATCTAATTTGACACGGCTAAAAATAGATAAAAGATGATGATAAGATCTAAGGGCTTGTTCATTTAATATTTTTACCGTATGTGACATATAACCAGTGTAATAGAATTTTATACCCAGGTACACAAAATTATCGACTATCTCAATGAACTCGTTATTAATTAACCATGAATAGGTGCACCTGCTTTTTCGTTTTTCAAATATGCAAATTTTCGTTTTATTTACATTTATTTTAAGACCCCACTTAGTAGAGTAAAGGTAAATATTGTTAAGTTGGTTCTGAAGGCTTACTGGGTTAGTAGTAAATATTACAATATCATCAACAAATAACATCATAAAAACAGATAGCAAATGCAAATCATCATTTGTAAAATTGTGAACATCAATACAATCTTTAATATCATTGATAAACAGAATAAAAAGTAGAGGTGACAGAGGTTCTCCTTGTTTAACACCAAGAGAACCGTCAAAGAAGTCGGAATAAGACATATCCTTACTGTTTTTTATACATGATTTAACATTTGCATATATACATTTTATCATTGTAATCATTTTGCAGCTAAGACCTGATTCAATCAATTTTATCCATAATGCTTCGTGGATAACTGTATCGAAAGCCTTTTCATAATCAATGAAAGCACAATATAATTTATGTTTCTGCAAAAGAACATTTTGAATAATACTGTGTAATATAAATATACAATCAGTTGTGCTTCGTTTGTCTCTGAAACCGAATTGAAGTGGATTATATATGTTTTCTTCTTCACACCAACTATTGATTCTGTTTCTAAGACATAATGAAAATATTTTTGAAATAACATTTACAAGGGTGATTCCTCTATAATTTGAAGGATCCTTCTTGTCACCTTTTTTAAATATAGGTATGATTGCGACTTTGCACCAAGATTCTGGATACAAACCACGATCGAAAATGTAATTAAAATTTTTAGTTAGATATGGTGAGATAAAATCAGTGGAATCAATGAAGAAATCGGCTACATGGTTAAACAAGTCACAGCTTTTATTACGCTTCATGTTGGATATCGTTTTTCTTATTTCGTCTACAGTGAAAGCGCAATCGAGCGTTTCAATGGAATGTGAAGGATAAAGGTCATTAAAGTCATTAACGTTAAATGAACTGCTATGTGCAGTATTCGACGTTTGTTTAAAATGATTTAAAAATTGATTCATGCTAATATCATTATTGTCGGGAGAATTTTTCTTTTTATATTTATCTATATATCGCCAAAAATCTTTTGGATTAGTTTTGCTCAGCTTTGCTAATGTATGTTTTTCTTTATTGTAATATGCGCTTTTTGTCTCCCTTTTAATGCGGCAATAATTATTTCTGGCATGTAAAAATCTAATCCTGTTCGCGTCACAGGGATTACTTTTAAAGATTCGTTTACAATCGTGAAACTCCTTTTTGTTTAGTCTACATGCCTCGTTGAACCATATTGATTTCTTATCACGTTTATTTTTATTTTTATTATTGCCTGTGTGAATAGTTTTACCGTTAATCTGAAACGAGATGTCAAAAATAGTATTCGATAAGGCATCGATACAGTTATCCAGATTGCCGCGGTCCGATAATAATGTATTTGTTATTTCATCAAACATGTACCTTTTCTCTTCTAAAGTATTATTTAACAAATCAATATTATTTTGTTTCCAAACTATTTTTTAAAGCTGAGTCCCTTTTGTGATAAAATACATTTATTACAAAGCAACGTAAATTCAATCGGGCAATGATCAGAAAATTCGGTCAAGCCTAGTACGTTCATAGAGCTTATACGCGTATACATATTATAATTAACGATCACGTAATCAACAGTGCTTGACCCTACAGTGTTTCGACAAAAATTGTAACATGTGTTAAGTCCTGGTTCTAGGCGCCTATTTGCAATGAAAATACTATTTTCTTTACAAAGTATAAGCAGTTTATTTCCGAACGCATTCGTCTGCTGATCCGCCGACAATCGTAACGGTATAATATCAATGGGCAAATCTTGTTCAGGCATAATAACATATCGGTCGAGATTTATATTATCTATCAGGTCCGACTTTTGACCTATTCGCGAGTTAAAATCACCCGTTAAAACAACATCTCCAAGTTGGGTATACAGTTTAAGATCGTTCGATATTTGGTCAAAAAAATCAAAATCTTGTAGCATGGAATTTACATTTTTATACACAAGGGACTCAGCTGGTGGTATATAGCAACAACACATATAAACATCGTTTTCAAAACCGAAGACATATTTAAGAAGCTTACACCAAATGATCCCCTTTTCATTTATATTTACCACTTCAATTTTACCGTGATATTCTGACTTATAACAAAAAATTACACCTCCGCTATGCCTTTTTGCATTTCTGTTACATTTCGGTCTTGGACATGAGAAGCACTCAAAATTATCAATATGTATATTAGTTGTTTTTGAATTCCAAGTTTCCGTAAATATCAACAAGTCATATGTTTTTATAAAGTTTAGAAAATCACTGTCTTCAAGTTTCGAGACAAGACCCTGTACATTCCATGATAAAAAAGTTAGCTGTTTCCGGTCTTCTTCCTAGCGTACCGTCGGAAGTTCGTGTTCATGGTGACTTCCGGTGCTGTTCAGACGTTGTCCGCCGTATTCACCCCGACCACGTGGGGGCAGCTCCGGAACTGGACCTTGGGGTGGACGGTCGTGGGTGTATTTGACGCGATCGATGTAGAGCGCGTCGTACGATAGATTGGCCTGTTTTCCGTTCCGCTTCGCCTCAATTAAGAATGGCAACAGTTTCTTTCGGCGGTCTTGTATTTGTTTGGGAAGCTGATCGCTTACGCGGAAGTTACTGTTCTTTAGTTTATCCCATGCCGCTGTTTTGACGGTCTGTTTGTCACCAAAGTAATTAAATTTGGCTACTATTGGTCTTTTTTTACCATGTTGGTAAGGTCCGATCCTGTGAGCTCTGTCAATTTTCATCAGGGTAGCTGCGTTTTCGATTTTTAAATTATTTTCGTAAAAATGCCAAACTTTTTCTGTACAATTTTCGGACTTCCGGTCTTCAAAGCTGGTTTCCTCATCGAAATTAAAAAATAATAAAATGTCGCGCATAGATCTTGCTTGGAGGTCGATGATTGTTTCATTTAGATTAATGTTTTCACTCCACAGAGACGTTATATTATTTGACAAAACATCAATATTGGTTTTCATTTCATCATTTGTATTACTTTCAAAAGTACGACTTATCTCAACATCCGATAGCCTTTTTTCTGATTCGATAAATTTGGATTCTAGCGAAGCTACTTTGGATTCAACTATTGCAAGTTTGTTCGAGATGAATTTAACGTCAGTTTCAATTTGGTCTAATTTTAATAATTTTGTTTGCATTTGCTTTTGTGTAGCTTCGATACTATTCAGTTTACTGAGAATTGTATTGTACATATCTGAGTCCATTGGCGTAGCAGTGTGAGCTTGGCTGACATTTTGTGGCAAGGCTGGCGCGTACATGTAAGCAAATTGCGCAGGACTCTGCTGGGTAAGATATTGGAGGTGGGGTGGCATAAATGTTCCTTGCGCAACGGGGGTGCCATAGAGTGGCGGCGATGATGCTGTTGGATTGCTGGCTGGTGGCGTATTGGTTGCCATTTTATGAACTTTATCGGGGTGGTCATTGACAGAATTCGGTGACGCCTCTTCCTTGGAGCGTTTTTTACCCGATTTACCCATAACATCTGGCCATCTGTAGAGAGTTGAGTTCACTTATTAATTGCCACACTCATCCAATGTACGCACTACGGTTAACACAGTTGTCCCAATTATCATTACCACGGACAATAGGATATGTAATAATGCCTCTGGCAGTTTTCAGTGGCCAATTCGTAAAGGTACTTTGTGAAGATAATCCCACGGCTTGGATTCGATCGGACTGATATATGTTCACTATATGTTCACTAACACTGTCACAATTTTAACATAAATAGACAAACCACGAAAATATGATACTTTTGCAAGAAACCTGCTTAAATCCTTAAGTTTTGAATGTTAGTTTAAGTTCCACACAGTTCCACGCAAACACATATCGTAATATGATCCTGCGATAGTGTTAAATCCCAAAACTGAATTGAGAATCACAGATTTTAGCTTGTATCTACGAGAGCAAAGAAAAACACGTCTGATCACTGTCAAGGCTCTAGTATACGCATCAATTAATAATAATAATATGATCAAAACTAGTTTATACGACAAACGGGACGACTTTAACTTTGAAATTGTGAATTTTCCGTTCCTAGATGGCAACATCCCTAAAGGTCCATCCTATGGTATTTACATTTCGCAGTTTGTACGTTATGCCAGAGTATGTTCATGTATTAAAGATTTTAATGATCGTAATCGCATATTAACTAAGAAATTGCTAAAAGAAGGTTTTCTGTATCATTACCTTAGAAATAAATTCGCTAAATTTCACTCAAAGTATGGTGATTTAATTTCTAAATATAATGTTTCTTTAAAATGGCATTTAACTAATGGACTTTCACACCCATCATTTTATGGAGATGTTTTGAAGCGTTTTCGCAAATTAAAATATCTTAAAGGAAATGTTAATATTAAAGTTTTCAATTTAATAAACTCTTATGTATCTAAAGGATATGATGTTAACGTACTTAAAAGCACGTGCTTGTTAGTTTTCGATTTACTATATCTTACTTCTCTTAAAATTTGGAATCATTAATGGTATTACCATTTTAAACGTTTGATTCTTAAATATTTAATCATCGCAGCTGGTTTCATTGGTTATTCAATTTTACAGTACCACCCCTTTAATATTTTTATTTTAATGTTACAGTACTACCCCTGGATTTTGTATACGTCATCGTGTCTTTGATTGTCCATTACGTCATATGATACGCTCTCTCTCTCTCTGTTCCTGGCTACATTGATTTTTGTGACGTCATTGCTTTTATAATGCTTCATACCACATACTTTAACTTTTTTAATCTACATGCATAGGTCATTGAGTTTAAAACGTTAAATTTTAATTATATTTTCTCTCTACCAGGCGTTTCTTGTTTGATTTATTTATTATCTTTTGCAGTCACATAAACAACCAAGCTATGCAAAATGGATCTTTTACACCCATTATTGCTGCTTCTTCCTGTATGTGCGCGATGATGATCTGAAATATTAACTTCATGACGCTATATTCTAAAATCTTTTTCTATAATGAAGGAATGTAGTTGATACTTGTTCGTAGTTTTATTTCATCGTTCCTCAAAAAGTTGTAACTCTGTTGCTCTGGTATCTTCCCTACTATTGAGTAATGAAATGGTAATTAAATTGAATGCGTTTTAATTCCCTTATATTAATGTTTAAATTGAGTTACAATGCTATGAGGTTAAATTTTATTTACACGTTTATGTATCATGAATATTGCTGGGCCAAGTGTGAGGTTGAGCGCTCTATAACCGGTTAAAACCCCAAATGCTTTGCATTGACTCGTTCCAAGGCGGTGACCCCAGCTTTATTCTTATATGTGTTTATGTTGTTTTGTATTGTGCTGTTTTGTACTGTTTGGGCAATCGGTCACTTGCCTTAAATAAAGGACCAACTAATTGTTTATAATAAGAATTAAATACTGCTCCAGCAGCTGGAGTTTCACTTCTTTATATTATATGAAATATGAAAATAATATATCTTTAAAAATGTAGTTGACATTACATTAAATCAAAGATTTAAGAACTCTAATATCTCTATACGGTTACCAGACAACCCGCGACAACTCACCCAAAAAAATCTGGACAACTCGCCCCAATTTTTCGGACAACTCGCCCTATTCGAAAGACGACTCGCCCCAAATGAAAGACAACTCGCCCTAAAAAAATGACATCACGCAACGAAATTTTTTTGTCAAATGTAAAATAATCTTAACTTTGTGGGAAAAAACTTATTATATAACATATTTGACTTTAGTTCTTTAAAAACACTGATCGAATGTTAAGTGTGTTTATATCGTCAGGTTTGCTGCGAATTTTTTAAATGAAAAGGTTACTGCAGTTTTCGAAAAAAAAATTTTTATAATTTGGTTATTTATGATTCAGGTTGACGAATAAATCGTTTAATCCAACTAGCTTTTAGACCATCCGCAAAGCTTTCCATATCAATCATTTTCCAACGCCATTTTTATATTATTGTAGATTTTGATCACGTTTTATACTGTCGGGTTGGTAATTCCATACAAATTTGAAAAATCTGTTTTTAAAGTTTTCATTTTACTTTCATCTGGTCTTTTTTAAACTGTAAATGGGTAAATTAGTTATGGTAATGCAAATGTTTTGATACATGTGATTTTTCCTATCAGTGAAAGATTCCATTCTCTCCATTTATGTAAACAGTTTTCGAATTCTTGAATTTAATTACATATATTGTGTTAAGCCGTTAAAATGGTTTGCTGTATATTGTTGTTCCAAGTAGGTCGCGCTTTTACAGTCCCAATCATTTTTTTATGTGGACAACATTTTACATTTTCATTTATAAGTGCACCTTATTACATGAAAGAGCATTTATTGTTATTCAATTTTAAACCGGATACACTGGAAAATTTGTCAAAGGTAATTATTAAATATTCAAATTACCTTTGACTGCCGTCAAGGAGGAAACAGGCATCATTTGCAAACAATGTTTGTTTGAGTTTGATGTTGCCTTTGTGAATTCTTTTATATTTGTATAATGTCTTTAATAGTTAGCTAGTAATTCAATGCATATGATAAAAGATAGGGCGAAAGGGGACAACCTTGCCATACTCCCTTTTTGATGTCGAGAATTTAGAGAAAATACACATTACTAATTACAGAATAATTTGCATTACTATAAACAGTTTTATCCACTGTATTAGAGACAGGCTAAAGCCCATGCTATCTAAACATTTGAACATAAAATTAAGGTCTAAGCTATCAAAAGCTTTTTGCAAATCACAGAAAAATATCAATCCTCTTTCATTTAAATCGTTCACTTTATCAATTACTTCATTCAAAACTCTTATGTTTTCTCAAATATATCTCTCTTTTATGAAACCTGTTTTGAAGATAAGGTTTAATTCTATTAGCTATAGATTTACTTGCAATTTTATTGTCAACGTTTAACAAAAAGACTGGTCGCCATTTATTGATAGATAAAATATCTTTATCTTGTTTGGCAAAAGTGAAACAAAACCTGTTTGAAGTTAAGTTAAATGTCCGGTTTGTAAGGAGTGATTTATTGAGCTGATTAAGTATTGTTTTATGTCAGTCCAAAAGAAATTATAAAATTCTGCTGTTAGTCCATCTGAGCCTGGTCTTTTGTTATTTTTCATGTCTTTTAATGGATGGATGCATTCGTTTTCTGATAAATGGTCGAGATATTGTTCTCAATCTTCGCTTGATAATTTCGCAAAGATCTTGAAAGAATGGGCCACTGTTTTCTTGATCCAGAGTTACTTCTATTTTATCGAGCGAGGCGAAATAATGCTTAACGTGTTCCTTTTTTTTTAAAATGATCTTATTCTCTTTCATCATTAATTTTAAGCTGTTTAAGTACTTTTTGTTCCGATCTTTTTTATTCAAAATTAAAGAAATATTTAGTATTTTTCTCGGCTCCCTCAATCCACTCTGCTTTTGCCCTTATTAAAATACCTTTGATTTTCTCAACATTTACAGCACTAAATTTATTCTTTTCTGTTTGATATGTTTGTAGTAATATTACGTCATTAAGGTTAATTATTATTTTTTTCTTCAATATCATGTAATTTTGCTTCTATTTCTTATTCTCTTTTAATTATTAGTTTCTTTTTAAATTGTTGCGATCTTGTCGATTTCGCCACAGTTAAAATAGTGGGTTGTAACCTCAATTCCATGTGGTTAATATTTTTCATTGTTTTATAAGATAAATGTCTTTTTGCCTATTAATTTGTACATGCAATTGAAAATATAGAAACTCATTTATATTTATGCCGAATATTCACTTTGTTCAACGACTTTGAACCTCTTAATTATCTGTTTAAATACCGCTGATTGTTAAACTGCATTTTCGTTAGTTTCGGTGTCCCTCGCTTTTTACCTTAGAACGCTCTGTGTAAAGTGACGTCATGAATAGTTAAGTTTGCCGGGCGTTCGGTTGACGATGAGTCTCCGAGCTCGATGGTATGTTAAATTAATATTGTACGTTGAGAGTATTGATTGGTAAATGAAATTACACTTGTATGATATCTTAAATAGATCTAAACGTACTCACAAGATTAATAAATGCGTAAGTGATTATTGTGTTTGTTCTTTTCTTGCTCTGAATTGCTTGCGTCAAGCCCTTAGTATCATTATAAAATAAATCAGTCCCTTGCCGCTTGCCCACGCTACCCTACCTAGGGTGTTTTTCTATAACGGGGGTTCGGGCGTAACATTTAGTTGAGTATTTTATGCTCTCATCCCTAATCATACCCTTTATTAATTCACATAAAATATTTTCTTTATTAAAATCAACTACTCTTTTATTGAATTTTTAACTAATTTTTACTTAAAGTTTTATAATCCTGCTCCAATACAAGTTGACTATTTATTTTAAAATAACCTGGGCCCCGTGTTAACTTGGAAAGAATGCTGAGTAAGACAATTAAGTGATCCGATATGAAGCCAGGATTAATATTACATTTTTTGCATTACTAACCAGTGAAGATGCCAAACGAAGTTTGCAAAATATTGGTGGGTATTCGAATGGAATGTATATTCCTTTGCAAATGGGTTACATCAGGGGCGGATCCAGGATTTCTGGTTAGGGGGGGGGGGGGGGCGAGCATATCACGCCTTATATACTTTCATCAAAGTACATTCTTATAATGCCAAAAAAAGTGCATAGTTTATCGTTTAGGGAGTCCAGGTGGCGAAGCCCCCCCCCCCCCCGGAAGCCTCACTATTTTAATGATTTTGAATGCTTTGACATCCACTTCTCAAGCATGTCACGCCTTATATACTTTCCTAAAAGTACCTTCTTATAATGCCAAAAAATGCATAGTTTATGGTTTTGGGGGTCCAGGTGGGCGAAGCTCCTCGGAAGCTCCACGATTAATTCACATAAAATATTTTCTTTACTAAAATCAACTACCTCTTTTATTGAATTTTTAACTAATTTTTACTTAAAGTTTTATAATCCTGCTCCAATACAAGTGGACTATTTATTTTAAAATAACCTGGGCCCCGTGTTAACTTATTAAAAAGAATGCTGAGTAAGACAATTAAGTGATCCGATATGAAGCCAGGATTAATATTACATTTTATGCATTACTAACCAGTGAAGATGCCAAACGAAGTTTGCAAAATATTGGTGGGTATTCGAATGGAATGTATATTCCTTTGCAAATGGTTTACATCAGGGGCGGATCCAGGATTTCTGGTTAGGGGGGGGGGGGCGAGCATATCACGCCTTATATACTTTCATCAAAGTTCATTCTTATAATGCCAAAAAAGTGCATAGTTTATCTTTTAGGGGGGCCAGGTGGCGAAGCCCCCCCTCCGGAAGCTTCACAATTTTAATGATTGTGAATGCTTTGACATCCACTTTTCGAGCATGTCACGCCTTATATACTTTCCTCAAAGTACCTTCTTATAATGCCAAAAAAATGCATAGTTTACAGTTTTGGGGGTCCAGGTGGGCGAAGCCCCCCGGAAGCTCCACGATTTTAGTGATTTTGATGGCTTTGAAAAGTTGAAATAGGTGATTTAGATCTAGTTAAGTGTGAAACATCAAATGAATTGACTTAATTTTGGCGATTTTAGGGCCGCGTCCGCCCCCCCCCCCCCCCCCTGGATCCGCCTATGTACATTGTATGTAAATATCCACTAAATAGTGTATTTCTTTTATGTCATTGATTTTTTCAGAACACTTTTTATTGGTATCATTTCTTTTATAAAATTGTGCAAAGCATTGAAGTCACCACCAACTATCGGCAAAAAATTCATCTAGATCAGCTATAGTATTTTCAAGTGTATTAGAAAACGTAGTTGTCGTTATTATTTGGTGCATACATGTTGATAATAGCTATTTTGTATTTGTGGACTAATAGCTTCAACACATGAAGTCTTCTCGCTATAATTTCATTATGTTCGATAATATGTATTTCTTTTTTTTCTATTAATCACAATTCCTTCTTCTAAACTGTTGTTACTTTGGCCGCTTAAAAAGGTATCCCCTGCCCTACCTTTGCCCCATGCTGAAGTTAATGGAAATATATTAAATGTTCAAACGTATTTGAATACAACAGTTTGTAACCGTAATACTCGTATTGCATACTTTTATACACCGACCAGTAGGTATGAATTCATTTCGTGAAATGAGTACGTATAGTGCTGTTATATTTTCAATAAAGTCTACACCTTATGTTTTATCGATATTGTATGAACAACCTGTGAGTTGATCTCACCTAACCACCATACTATAATCTTATATGGATATAAGAAAACGATGGGATCTGTGAGGTGTAGCTGTATATTTCAATAATGCAAAGTAATCTAAAATTTGCGAAAGCAAAATTATCTAAGATTATTTTAGGCATTCATTCGTAGTTCCTTTTTTATATAATGTTAGCATTGAAATATGATCTCATAACAATAGTTTTGAATTTGAATGTTAATTGCTGAACGTATCTATCTAGGTTACTCTTCGTATTCCTGTGCTCACATTAAATATCGGGTTCTATTTTGCTTTTAGAAATAAACACGCATAACAATCATCTTGCAAAAACCAATAGACTCAAAATTTAATTTAAACCACGAGTACACAATTCGGGCTACTGCCATGCATACAAGACAAAGACATCTTTTTACATAGTGTAACACATAATTGACATTCTTATAATTAAAAAAGCGTGAACACAATCACATGCGCACACTTATATATATTATTGATAAAGTAAACAATAACAACTATGATGCTATGTTAATAAACCAAAGAAGTTACCAGTATTCTTTGCATGAATAATATTTAACAGATAATATATTAAGTGATTCTTTAACACAAGTAATCTCATCAATGTTTTAAGAGCGTACATGATGTAATACATTGACCTCGGGATCATGTCATGCGTCATTAATTTTATACAATATATATGCATTGACATATATCTTGTAATGCACATTGCCGTTAGAAAATGGTTGCATTACAACATTCAATGATTTATTCAATCGGGAACCTTCTGACAATATTGCCAATGGCCACGGCGTGGTGTAGCCCACTGTTCAGATAGTGATTCATTATAATTGCGGTGTTTAAGGTATAAAAACTTTTTATCTACATGCATGACAGCAGTAAAAAAAAGGAATTCGATGACTTTGATATAAGTAATCGTCAAAAGGAAGTTTTGTTTCATCAACGTTATCGTAGTTCTCGCAGAGAACATCAAACTTCCTTACGGCATAAGTCTCGTCTTTTGATGGATACTTACTGATGACTAGGATCGTATTTTCATTGAACGCAGTGGTGACGCCTATCAGCGGATATTTTTGTTTCCCGTGAAACAGTTTTGGCGGTGATGTTTCTTCGTTGAAATGAATAATGTCTCCATTTCTTTGCACGATGAACACATCATTGTTGTTTGTGCAGGCAGCTGCTAGGCTCAATGTGATAGGGAGCTGATGGTGCAAGGTCGTACACGTCTCAAGCGCGCTATCAAAGCACTGAATGTCCTTCAAGTACACCTCCCCGTTTGAACCTCCAATCAGAAATATTTTAGATTTAATAGAGGCATATGCTGAATCAAATACTGGAATATTTAATGTAACATTGAGTGTAATCCATTGGTTAACTTTGAGGTCATTTTTTGCAATAGAGCATAGTGGATCAGTTCTTAATTTATTCCCGGCGTTTTCGAATGTCCCACCCAAAACATATACAACATCATTGATACACCCCATAGCATGGTACCAGCGGTTCTCATTCATTTTAGCAAGTACTGTCCAGGAATTTGATTCAACAGAAAACTTGTAAAAGTAGCTAAAGGTACATTTTCCACCTGTGATATAGACATTTGTTTTGCTAGAGCAGGCAGCAGAGCCTCTGTCCAATAATAAAGATGGAGACGGATCCAGTTGATACCAAGACTTTCCTGACAAGCTGTAGCAAACCACCCTAATACTACGTGTCCACGGGCAGGTTTTCATAACCACCAAACATTTTTCTTTACGTGTAAGGTGATGCGAAAACATGCTCCTCTTCTTTCTTTTATCTATGGTTTCTTTCACATGTTCACATAGTTGAGGATTTCTTTCAACAATTTTATAGTGTAGAAGATTTTGCAGCTCTTTAGTTTTTAGCTCTGAAAGTCTTACGTGCATAAGCAGATTTTCAAGTGACTCAGAGCCTTCATTGTTTTTAAGCCATCTTAAAACAAACTTAAGCACATCTCTTTCACTGTTCACATATAAATTGTCATCTTTGATTAATTTTTGAATGTCATTGAACTGCAATTGCCTTATCAGCTTTAATCTATTTATTTCAAGAAAGTGGTCCAGTATGTAGTTCCAACTTCCAGCTTGGAGAAGAACAGAGTTGTATGTTTCAGAAAATTTCCAAAGGTCAACACAGTTAGTATTATCAATTGTCGGAAGTAAGAACTGTTCACAAAGACTTTGCAATGAAGCTATCTGAAGATATACCGCTGTTGATAAAATAACCTGTGCGTTTCCACGGTTGACGGAGATATGGCCTGTATAAATAAAATTTAATACTTCCTTAAATACATTGTTTTTGATCCCTTGAAGAGTTATTATTTCATCCGTAGCTTCTTTCATTCCTGAAGAAAACATAACTTCAAAGTATTTTGACATTGCTGATAATATAACTTTGTGGCATCTATGTATATGTATTGCAATTTTTATTTTGACGTCTGCTAATGTTCTTGGGGCTTTTAGTAGCAATGGCACTTCCGTTGCAAAGGAACGATTCCTGAGGTATTTCAAATCTAAATTAGCATCTTCTTCTGTGTTTTCAGAAACTAAATTAATGGGCGTGGTTTTATCAAATGTCCAATCCAGATGAAGAGTTTGAATTATTTCAGCGCATTCTGGTCCAATAGTTATCTTTTCTCCGTACAGAAATTTTACCAAATTTTCTACACTTGCATCACTGTAACCTACTAAGCTGAGGTCACATTTTCCCGTTTGGATCAACTTGTGTCGTATCTCTTGTGAAAACAATGAAAGCACAAGCCTGTGAAGAACAACGCTGGTAGTCTGTGTCGGAATGCTCGCGTCCAACAGGTGTCCATTTTCTTTCAGTCTGGTCAGCTGAACAGACAGCCGGGTGAAATGTGGCTTTGACATGGCATCGATTATACCGTCTTTAATTGCCTGAAACAAAAATAATATAATTATATATATAATTAAATGCCGTTATACTAATGTCAGGTGGGCATTCTTAAAGATAAGCCGAGTTGGATAAACCAAGCATTTCGGAATTGGCAGAGATGACGTTGCTGTAATGTGTCATACTAGTTTAAATGAAATTGAGCCGCGTTCTGAGAAAACTGGGCTTAATGCATGAGCGTAAAGTGTCGTCCCAGATTAGCCTGTGCAGTCAGCACAGGCTAATCAGGGACGACACTTTCTACTTTAATGGTATTGTTCTTTGAAAGGAAGTCCATTTTTACCGAAAATCTAGTAAAAGCGAAAAGTGTCGTCCCTGATTAGCCTGTGCGGACTGCACAGGCTAATCTGAGACGACACTTTACGCACATACATTATGCCCAGTTTTCTCAGAACAAGACACAATTAGGTCGGCATTATTGATTTTGGCTAAACTAGAATAAGGATTCTTGTGATTTTTAAAATATTGGCATTTCTTGATATATACTGATTATTTCAATTCCATTTGAACTGATATCAGATACCAGATCAACTGATATCAACATTCAATAACAGTTTGACCGCTATTATTCGGCATTGAACGCATATATAACATAATAAATATTTAACACAACGAATGCTTGCAATTTTGTTATTAATGATTTCAAACGGTTCTAATAAAACACAATTATAAAGCATTTATTATGTATTTAAGCATTTTTTTACTGGGGATTACTACTAATGGGGTTAAGTAACGTTATGGAAAATGAATTCAGCTTACATGTATTTTGGTTTCGTTTCTTTTGAACAGAATAACATTGCTCAAGGTACAATTATTGCTAGATAACATGATTATATATAGTCCGACGTAGTTTCCACCGAAACATAACACTACATTTGTACAGTTAAATGTCAGGGCGCAGTTATTGTACTTGATCTCGTACCACGTTTTCATTATATCTAATATCTACACCATGCTACAACTTTCATACAAATTGTTAACACTCAATTTAAAAATATTGTTGAAGAAATAAACATATAATACAAAATGTGATTATGAAGTTGTCTCAATGGAGTTAACCATTTCTCACTAACTAAATAGGTAGGAGCCGTGTGCTCTGTGAAAAGGAGTTTAATGCACTTTACGCTCGTATGATATTTTCGTTTCAAGAAAGTCTCTTCGTAGCAAAAATACAATTTAGGCGGAAAGTGTCGTCCCTGATTAGCCTGTTCGGACTGCACAGGCTAATCAGGGACGACGTTTTACGCACATGCATTAAACCCTTTTTTCAGAGAACACGTTCCGTATATATCTTTTTTCGGCACTCTACGATACGTAAAGTTTATTGCATTGAAACAATACTTATTGCAAACATAAAAATGTACATGGAGAAGTACAGACAACATTTTCTGGTTCAAGAAGTAGAAAAAAAACATAACAGCTTAACATATAATTAAATGGCAATGCAATTTCAGTTCGCGGCACTAGGGTATTAATTTATATTAATTGAAGGCTTGAATAATACGTATTTTGATCCTGAGTTATTAATACCTGAAAACTAACATTGGATGGCGCGTTATAAAACACAGTTTTGCTGGCCTGGTACTTCAGTAAAGCAGACAAGTACTGATAAATGGATGCATATTCGTCAATATATCATAAGAAAGCCTTTTATCATCTTCACCATTTTCGATCAAAATCAAGAACTGTACGTTAAAAGTATCAACGTATATGTAAAGGTGATTTCTGTCGACCTAGTAAATAGTTGCGAATTATATATGCTTATGGATATTATCAATGGTCAAAATGAAATCACTGATAATCAATGCTAGTTTAAACAATGTTTGAATAGGTTATCGAATCTAAAACGTCTGTTTATATCTAACCTGTCAACTATTTCGAAATCCCTCAACTATAAAATATATATTCGGTCCGCATGCCTGCAAGTGTAACTGCTGAGTGTAAAATTAAGATTTCCACAAAAAGAAAGGCAAAGCATGGCTAAATGAACACTTAATACAAAAACAATGCTCAAAGACATGATTGATACTGAAACTATTGATCTATTGCATTGTGTGGCATTTATTCGGGAAATTATTTCAGACGTGTGACTGGTTGAACAATGCTACTGTTATGTCGGTTGAAGTGTTTGTCATCCGCAATATACATGTTTAAGATTACAGCTCTCTGAGTTGATAACCAGAAAACTCAATGCCCTTGCACATATTAATTTGTTTAATATGTTTACGCAACATGTGGCTATTTGCCCGTTAACAGAAAAGGGATGTATTTAATGCTTATTTTACATTGAAAATATAACGAGATTACGAAAAAAAAACACTTTCCGAACGGCTAGGTGAGCATTGCAAAAGTAGTAAGTAGCTGGAGCCAAATCAGAATGGATTAAGGGAAAAAAGAATAACGATCGGAGTAAGGATGTGGTTACATCGGCGTAAAGGATGGAATCAAAAACTAGACACACGAGAGAAAATCAGATAAAGGAAGGACTCGTTTTGGGAGTAACAGGTTTCAAACGGAATAAGCAGTAAAATAAAAGAGAAGTTCGATGAGATAACAAGTTCGGTCTTGTGCGGAGAATCAATTTAGTTTAACTGATAATCATTTTAAATCTTGGGTATAATGAGAATTTATAAAAGTATTTTAAAGTTTGTATGTGTCTAAAACAATGGTTACTGCCGAGTCTGGATTGGCGGTCGACATGAACAAGGAGATTATCTGGAGGAGTCAAGGCAACTATGTGATGGATAATTTTATATAACATGATTAGAAGAAATTGTGTTCTGCATGTTTCAAGAGTGGGACAATTTAGGGTGTCTATCATATTAGTAACTGAGCTTGTGTTGTGAAATCTGTTTGTTACGAATCTGTTCGCACGTCTTTGTACGTTTTCCAGTTGATTTGTTTGAGCTTTTGTATGTGGGTCCCATACACTGGAGAAATATTCTAATGTAGGCCTAACTATTACTAAGTATGATTTTTAACTGTCGATGAGATATTTTTAAGTTGCGGCGAAGAAATCCTAGTGCCTGGTTTGAATTATTAGTGATTGAGTTAGTTTGTTTATCCCATTTGAGGTTACTTTGAAGTGTGAGACCTAGATATTTGGCATGATTTACTTTTTCAAGGATATGATCATGTAATTTATATGAGCAAATTATAGGGTTTCTTTTTTTATTTATGGTGAGGATGTTGCATTTTTATAGTGGAATTTCATCAACCAGTCCTGCTCCCATCGACCAGCAGCTTCAATATTTAGCTGGAGGTTATGGGCGTCGAAGTGCATGGTTGTTGATATTGTATAAATGATGATCATCTGCAAAAGTCTTAGAGTGTTATGTTTTATATAATCTGCAAATTAATTTGTATAGATCAGAAATAAGATTGGGATCAAGACAGTGCCTTTTGGGACTCCGGATGTTTGAGGTACCTAGTCTCAAATGGTTCCCTCCAGGACAACAGTCTTGGTTCTTTTTGTTAGGAAGTCAGATATCCAGAAGAAAGCATTCAAATAAATTCCATAGTATTTTAGTTTGTATAAGATGTGCTAGTGAGGTACTTTATCGAATACTTTAGTAAAATCCATTATAATTATGTCAGTTTGTATACCTTGATTATTTGATTGTGTAAGGTTTTGGAGGAATGCTATCAGTTGTGTTGGAGGTCATATTAAATATTATTTTTATCCTGGTGGTACATGATAGAGCTAGCGATGACATATTTAGCATTGTGTTTGTTTCCTTTTTTTATAGATAATGCATACGTTTGCATGCTTCAAATCAGATGGAATTTTTCCAAGGGACAGGGACTGTGTAAAGACTAGAATCAGGATTGGGGATATTTCTATCCTTAAGAACTCTGCATGATATTTTATCTGGATCTGAGGCTTTATGAATTTTAAGGTTTTGTAATTCTTTAGTTATTCCATTTTCTGTGAGGTTTACTAAACATACGAAAGGCTTTCCGGGCCGTTTTCCGCTAGCTAGTAATACTTATTTGCAAATGATAATATAGGGCGAACAAACCCAGGGCGAACGGACCCAGGGCGAACGTGTAACTAGGGCGAACGGACCCGATACCATAACCTACCACAATATTGTACTTACTAAGTATGTAAATAAGGAAATGGTCAGCTGATGTATTAATTAATGTATACGACTGCAACCAAACGAAGAGGTTGTTGCAATGGAGCTGCCTTTAATCTCATCAATTCAACGTGTTCAAGTTTATGAGACAAAAGCGGTAATTTTTATATCGTTTTACATGCTGCAATCAAATCATTCGTCCCAATTTTAATCGTTCCAAAATGAAAATGGATTCGTTCTTATCCATGTCGTGCCCATTTATCAATGGATTCGTTCTCATTTTTGATATTACAAAAATTTAGCCTACATTTCGCACATGGAAGCGATGAGAATAAAAACAAATCTTATTCTTAAGTAATGTTTAGATGCTAATAGCAATGATAAGTCTAGAAATTAACTAGGTGTAGTTGTTTCATTCAAGTCATATATTCCAAAGAGAAGTCTTACAATGAAACAAAAGGATTTTGCCAGACTTGACAAATGCCTGGTGGCCTAAAAAGGCGAATGGTGACATCTTTCATAAATAAGCGTCAGATTGTAAACTTTGAACATTGTTTAGTGTATTGATTGCGCTGTTTCCACCTAGCATGTCTATGCTTAGTATCGTCCCTCTTAATGAATACATACACATTTTGGAAGTGAACAAATACAAAAACATGCATATGTTATATGTCAATTTATAGTTAAATGTGTATTATTTGATATAACAACGAAAACCGCATTTAAATCAGCAATGTTTTGACAAAATACTGGCTAGACTAAGCTCTCTGTAGTAATCTGTTTCAAGTACAATTAATTGTCTCATAGTATTCGTCTTTCTGTTTGTTGCTAAGATTTGATACTATGCACATGTGCTTGTTGTGACAAAAAGTAACTTAATGGAAAATTGAAACTCTTGCTCATGTTGCTCTTAAAATAAGTTTACAGTTTATTCAAAAGTAAGCGAAATATTAAACATGATGAAGCTACTATTAACCCATAAACAAACTAGCACATTAAGTGTTACGTAATTAAAAATCACAGCACTTCCCTGGAATAAATATGACCTACTTTCCAACAATCACAGGAAATCATGACAATGATCGTCATAATAGTCATGCAAAACCATCAAATAAATTATAACTTCTAAAAATTGAAAAAACATTATCTTTCCAGCTCTTCTTGAAAGTTTTTCGTTAAAGGCAGGATACTATCCGGAGTACCTACATGTATGTAATGCTTAAGCTAGGCCTAAATGGAAGAGCGCCCCGCCCTGCCATCCCGAAGCCCAGCCCTTCCCTTCTGAGGCCCCACCCTGCAGAGGCTCCATCTTGCCCTGCCCTTTTATTTAAAAAAAAAAGATTTTTACATTATAATTATTTTTTTCCTCATTTTAGATATTTTATTTGAATGGTTTAATAATAAGGGGAATAATAAATTATAACAATTATTAATAGCATATAAATTAAACTGCAACAGGGAGCATTCAAGATAAGCCTGCGTGCTCGCAAGTGCCCTTTTAATAAAATACTGTGCATCGAAAGTGCCCTTTTAACAAAATAGCTGCCCCTGCCCTTTTAAAATCCTAGCTGGAGCACTGCTATGAGAGTAAGGGATAAGAACTTATATTCAAGCTTTTATTCAGCAAATATAGTCCAATCAGGAAAACAGCACATACATTACATTTAGCTGTACACAAGTAAATACATTGAGATCATATAAATAAATTGCATATTTCACATTTTCAAAAAATATTTTAAACAGAAAACTACAGTTATTCTCGAAATCTCATCTAGACAATTCACTTACAGTGTTTTTTTTAGCCCCATTCTCAATCTCAAAAAGTGTATATGAGTCATGTTCTGAGAAAACTGGGCATAATGCATGTGCGTAAAGTGTCGTCCCAGATAAAAAAAATCAGGGACAACAATTTCTGCCTTAATTGGGATTTTTGCTAAGAAGAGACTTCATTTAAATGAAAAATGTCATAACAGCGGAAAGTGTTGTCCCTGATTAGCCTGTGCGGACTGCACAGGCTAATCTGGGACGACATTTTAAGCACATGCATTAAGCCCAGTTTTCTCAGAACACGACTCATATTATTTCCAAAATAATCAATATAAATCGTCAGAACAAAAATGAACATTAAGTTCATTTCCCTATCCAGCTCTTTAAGTTGAACCTAAGTAAATACACTATTTGAAAACATGTTTGTTTTCAATATTTAAGTCTTTGTTTAGTAAAAACAACAAAAACACTAATTTCCCAATTGTTATCAAAACTACCTCATTTTTCCCACCCCAAAGGCACCAGGTCCCATTCCCACAAAATGGTGAAAAACCCCTCTGATTTATGACAGCAATGAAGAAAACTTTAATACACTTATCATTTAATAGTAGAGTTCTGCTCACCAGAATTTGAAAATCTCCCTTTTTCAGCGTTACTACATTATTGGGTCCAACAGTACAGAGACGACGTTCAGAGTTCTCAAGATTGACAGACAGGAGCCAAAGGATCTCGTGATTCAAGATGACAAGGTATGGCGTAGTTATCCCCACACTTTTCGGAGAAAAAGTGGAGATAATGTGGTTATCTCCGCCGTCTGTCCGTCCTGGCCACTATCTCCTGCTACCCTATTAGCCCTAGAACCTTGAAACTTACACACATGGTAGCTATGAGCGTATGTGCGACTGTGCACTATTTGGAATGTTTATTTGACCCCTGGGTCAATAGTAATGGGGGTTGGGGTGGGGCAGAGTCAGAGATTTTCACTCATTTTTAGCTCGACTTTTATATATCATATATATATAGTGGAGCTATCCTACTCACCCCGGCATCGGCGTTAGCATTCTTATTCCCGATAGTGTTAGCGTGCAAATGTTAAAGTTTGCGTACCACCCCAAATGTTTTCATTGACCCTTGACATATTGCTTTAATATTTTGCATACTTCTTTACTAGCATGACCAATCTATAAGAGCAGACAACTGTATCAAGCATTTTGTAAGAATTATGGGCCTTTTTTCACTTATAATATGCATATTACTTTAGTTACATTGCCATAACTTCTTTATTTATGATCAGATTTTATTAATACTTTGACAAAAAAACACTTACCTGAATACCGAATGGATTCCACCCAAACAATACCCCACGCCCAACCCGGAATCCCTGCCCCCCCCCCTCCAAATTATTTATTTTTTTTTTTTTTTTTTTTGAAAGATCGTCTAATAAATGACCACACCCCACATTATACCCCCCTCTCAACCCCCCCATACCCAACCCAAAACGAATATGTTTTTCTTTCAAACATGATTACATAAAAAAACTAAAAAATTTCAAACTTGAAATTAAATCTTATAAGTTTGTTTTATGTCTTTACAAATGTTCAGATTGTGGAAAATATACCTGAACTACTACCTTGACCTTATTGAATAATTTGAACAATTTCCCCATGATGGCTTACGTTATACTGTCAAGCACTCGAATAGTCGAGCGCGCTGTCCTCTGACAGCTCTTGTTTTAGGTTGTTTTAAATTGACTTCTTCAATTCTACACCGATTTACTTCAAATTGATACTGAACATCTCTTATGACAATTCAGTCAATCTCAACTATACATTACCAACCCTGGGGGGCCCCTTGGTCAAACATGTGGCGTGGGGATAAGCACCATGTTTACTAGATTACTAGATGTTTATTTATCGGAAAAACATGGCAATAAAGGAAAACTAGAAATGAAGCGTCAGCATCTGCCGCGTCATTCCTAGTTTTCCTTTATTGCCATGTTTTTCCGATATTGATGATTCAATAAACATCTAGTAAACATGGTGCTTTAACAATAATGGAATAAATAAAGATTTGCCACTATACAATTTGCCACATAACAATTCATCACTACAAAAATATGATTTGCCACAAGTTTATAACACCTATAGAAGTGTGTTTGTAACAGCGATAGATTTTCCTTATTATTAATGTGATTGATACCTCATGAAATATTGAGGGACTTAAGCTAGATATTCATAGTATTATTTGTTTTTGTTTCCACCAGAACTGATCGAAACGTTTCTTGATATAATAAAAATCCTAATTTCTTATACGCAAGTTATTTTATGTTTTATATGAAATGCATCATGCACAGATGGTTCTGATGCCACTCGGGGCCTGTGCATCTGCCTAGTCTTATCAGGAGCTACCCAGTCTGTTATAAAGCCACGCAAGGTTTCCAGGTCCCATTAGCTGACAGTTAGCTCCTGGCAAGAATGCCAGTGCATAGACTGAGCTGGATCTAAGCTTGCTGCATATGGCATAAGATCCCTTTTTGCATGATGCAGATTGTATTTACCCAATATGCACATTCCTTTTCAGCATGTATACAATAAAGTGGACATACGAAAGCTCCTTGAGATGATAGCCTCTGGAAATGTTAAAGCTGGAAAGCAGAAGCACACAGGGGAGGGCTTCATGAAATATGTGTCTGCATACGGGATAGTAGGTGAGTAGTACATACATGGTCAGATTGGCCATGCTTAATAGGCCGGTATTATGTTTATTTTGGTTAATTATTTTTTTGTTTCATTATATAAAAGGTTCAGATTTTCATGCCCCCCTTCGAAGAAGAGGGGGTATATTGTTTTGCATATGTCGGTCAGTCGGTTGGTCGGTCTGTCCACCAGATGGTTTCCGGATGATAACTCAAGAGCGCGTAGGCCTAGGATCATGAAACTTCATAGATACATTGATCATGACTGGCAGATGACCCCTAGTGATTTTCTGGTCACTAGGTTAAAGGTCAAGGTCACAGTGACTCTAAATAGTAAAATGTTTTCCGGATGAGAACTCAAGAATGCTTAGGCCTAGGATCATAAAACTTCATAGGTACATTGATCATGACTGGCAGATGACCCCTATTGATATTCAGGTCACTAGGTCAAAGGTCAAGGTCACAGTGACTCAAAATAGTAAAATGGTTTCCTGATGATAACTCAATAATAATTAGGCCTAGGATCATGAAACTTCATAGGTACATTGATCATGACTGGCAGATGACCCCTATTGATTTTCAGGTCAAAGGTCAAGGTCACAGTGACGAAAATCGTATTCACACAATGGCTGCCACTACAACTGACAGCCCATATGGGGGCATGCATGTTTTACAAACAGCCCTTGTTATTGATGTTCCTTTTCTTAAGAAGGAAGTATTACATGGGCATATGTAAGGATTTGACAAATTACAATGAAACAAGGTTGTCCAATCTTTAGGATGATAATTGATTGATATAAATATAAATAAACATATGAATGACAAGATTATTTATTAAACAAATGTATGTTTTTAATGAAAAAATGCATAAATGAAATGTTTCAAACAATTTAGAGAAAGAAGTCAAACATTTTTTTCTGAAAATTGGTCCTGATAATCATCTACATGTCACTGTTTGGAACTATTGTGATAATTAAAAAAAATCATAGATTTGCTTCAGATTATCTGCATGCTGAATGTTTTCAAAGTGTTTAGTTTTTCTAAACATATATCGTTAAACTTGCTGGAAAGACCTTTTATTCTTCTACCAGATTTTATGAGGTTATTAAAGTTTATTTGTTTTATAATTTAATGTTATTTTGGTATGTTAATACTTTGTATTCTGAATTTTGGGTTGGGACATAACTTCGGCCCTGTTGACTCAAGACCAAACAAAATGCAGTTTGATTGGCTAGTAAAATACAAATATCCAAATTTGTTTTAAATGGAACTAATAAAACATTGATATTATCTAACAGGGGATCATAAATTGCCAAAAAAAGATCCATAGAAATTTTGCTAAAAAAAATGACTTGCCTGAGGTTCTTTATACTTTGGAAGATCACTTCAGCTTTTAACCCGCCAATGGTGAGCTGGTGTCCACTTAAGTAAACCTTTGTTTTTGGTTTGCAGATCAAGGTTTGGGCATGAAACTATTATATGTGCTTTCTATTTTGAATGCATTGGGAATATAACATGATGGTGGTGTTCCGGTTGGTTTAAATACAAGTTGATGGTGATATGTGGTTTTCATGAGCCCACAGGGCGAGGGTAATACAATTTGTAAGCAGTGGATGCGATACAAACCATCGGAACACAACAACTATGAAATATTTCATTGATTTATTCCTTTATATGATCAAAAACAACATGACAAGTCACAACAACAACGCAACAAATGATAGTTACATGTAAGTAGGTAATATCACAATCATCATAATGACAGAGCATTCAGCCTTCTTTGTTTCATATTTTCCAGTTTTCTTGTCTTGAAATTTTTGTATCCCCCGCCAAAGGCAGAGGGATATAAAATTGGGTTTGTCCGTCTGTCCGTCTGTCACAAAACTTTTTAGGGCTATATCTCAGAAACTAGATTTCAACATAAAACTTCAGAGGTGCATAGATATCGATTGGGAGAAGTGCCATGCACAAGAACCATAACCTTACACTTTCTTAAATAAGAGTTATTGCCCTTTTTTGTATGATGAAACTTTTTCAGGGCTCCTTCTCAGATATGATACAACATTTTAACATGAAACTTCATGGGTGTGTAAAAATAAATGGGAAGAAGTACCATGCACGAAAACCATAACCCTGCACTTTCTTAACTTAGAGTTATTGCTCTTTGTTATTTTTGCATGATGTAACTTTTCTATACTATATCTCAGATAGGCCACCATTTCCCAAAGGTTTAAGAAAACACTGTGAATAAGAATTGGTATTCATATAATTGTGTGGCATCCATAAAATGTACAGATCAAATAAGCATTTTACTTCGAAAAGTGGGTAATTTGTATAACATAAACATTAGCATCGCTCTAAGGGAAAACATGTTTAATGTATGTGGGTAAAGAATTATCCCAGATTAGCCTGTCCAGCCCATACAATACAAGCTAATCTGGGATGACACTTTCGGCCTCTATGGTATTTTATGTTTCAAGGCAGTCTCTTCTAAGCAAACATTCTCTTAAGGCAGAAAGTGTCATCCCTTATAAGCCTGCGTGCAATGCACAGGCTAATGCACAGGCATTAAGCCCGGTTACCTACACATACAGGATTTGTGCGCTTTCTGGAGGGGTACTACATGGTTCTGGTAACAAAGAGAAGCATAGCGGCAGTCATTGGTGGTCATGTGACCTACAAGATCGAGGATACAGTGATGCAGTACATTCCCAACATGCCCGCTGATAAGTACATGCACCCTGATGAGCCCAGGTGTGTTGAATTATGTCAATATTAAGCTATTGTTATGATGAAATCAAATAAATACTACATTCTTGTAGGGCCATACTTAATTTTGTTAACTCTTGAAATAGACAACAGTAATGCCTTGGGTTGACAGAATCCTCTTGTGCCTTCCAAGAATTCAGCATTTGTATTGTAATATGACCATTATTATTATACCTCATTATGAAGTAAATGGGAGTAAAACTACAGTCACCAAGGATGTCTTTTTATCTAAAGACACAAACCTGTCTCGATACAAACTTGTACCACAAATTACTCCTACACTTTGCAACATAAGACATTCAACATTGCATGTATTGTTCATTAGGCTTTGAATTTGTTCATGTGCTATGGTTATTTTCCTACAATAAAAAATGCTTTACAAGTTATACCTCTTTTTTAACTTGAAAATGTAAATGGCGTTAAGGGATATTTGTGACTTCGACGACATGCTCTAGTTTGTAATTGACCCTCACTCTGGATAAATGGGGTTTAATGCATGTGTGTAAAGTGTGGTTCCAGATTAGCCTAAGCAGGCTGCACAGGCTAATCAGAGACAACACTTAACACTTTCATGAAATTTTTCATTTAAAGGAAGTCTCCATTAAGCAAAAATCATCCAGTTGAGGTGGAAAATATCGCCCCATGTTAGCCTGCGCAAACTGCACCTGCTTATCTGGGACAACACTTTACGCACATGAATTAAGCCCTGTTTTCCCAGAGTCCTGCTCAATTGTTTGTCACGTGTTTCAGGTATGTAAAGATGTTCCAGAGTGTGGACCTCTCCAGTAACTTCTACTTCAGGTATGAACACAGCCTATTTAAGCACTGAAATTAACAAAGCTGCACTCTGGTAAAACAGGGCTTAATGCATGTGCATACAGTGTATTTCCAGATTAGCCTGTGCAGTCTGCACAGGCTAATCTTGAACAAGGGACAAAATTGTCACAAAACCAGGTTTTCAGTTGAAAAAGTCTGATAAAGGAGACTTTTCAAAATGTGTATTGTTAACCCCCTTGTGTAAAATTGACCTTGATTTCAATTAAAACAAGATAACCACCTTGGGGGCGCAGACCGCTCATCTATTTTTCTTTTTAAAGGTGAAGGGATTATCTCAATTTCAATCACAAAGGAGGGAGGGGTGGAGTGGAGAGGGGTTTATAGTGTGGGGTGTGGTCATTTGTTTAATTATCTTCAAAAAATGCAAAAAAAGTGTGTGTTTTTTTTTGGGGTGGGGATTCTACTAGAGTCCCTTAATAAATATTTGTGTTTTTTTAACCACTCTCAAGGTCATTCAAAGGTCAAGGTAAAATTCAACTTGCCAGGTACAGTACCTTCATGATAGCATGAAAGTGTTTGAAGTTTGAAAGCAATAGCCTTTATACTTTAGAAGTAAAGTGGATCTAAACACAAAACTTAACCATATATTCAAAGTAACTAAGTAAAAAAAGGGCCAGAATTCCGTAAAAATGACAACCAGAGTTATGAAACGTGTCCTTTACTGTCCCGTTATGATAGTTTGCGAGTGTTCCAAGTATGAAAGCAATATCTTTATACTTTAGGGTAAAGACCAAAACACAAAACTTAACCAAATTTTCAATTTTCTAAGTATAAAGGGCCCATAATTACGTCAAAACGCCAGTCAGAGTTACATAACTTTGCCTGCACAGTCCCCTTAAGATAGTTAGTAAGTGTTGCAAGTATGAAAGCAATAGCTTTGATACTTTAGGAATAACGTGGACCTAAACATAAAACTTAACCAAATTATCAATTTTCTAAGTATAAAAAGGGCACATAATTCTGTCAAAATGCCAGTCAGAGTTACATTACTTTGCCTGCACAGTCCCCTTATGATAGTAAGTAAGTGTTGCAAGTATGAAAGCAATAGCTTTGATACTTAAGGAATAAAATGGACCTAAACAAAAAACTTAACCAAAACTTTCAATTCTCTTAGTATAAAAAGGGCACATAATTCTGTCAAAATGCATGCCAGAGATATCTTACTTTGCCTGCCCAGTCCCCTTATGATAGTAAGTAAGTGTACCAAGTTTGAATGCAACAGCATTGATACTTAATGAGAAAAGTGGACCTAAACGCAAAACTTAACCGGACGCCAACGCCAAGGTGATGACTATCGCTCATAATTAAAAAAAATAAAATAGATGAGCTAAAAAAAACAAAAGATGTGTTCATCAGAAACACAATGCCCCCTATTGCGCCGCTTTGAAATACATATTTATTTTTTTATTTTTTTTTACCTTTGACCTTGAAGGATGACCTTGACCTTGAACTTCCACCACTCAAAATGTGCAGCTTCATTAGAACGCCGCTTTGATTTTTATTTATTTTTTACCTTTTACCTTGAAGGTGACCTTGACCTTGAACTTCCACCACTCAAAATGTGCAGCTTCATGAGATACACATGCATGCCAAATATCAAGTTTCTATCTTCAATAATGCAAAAGTTATGGCAAATGTTATAGTTTTTTTTTCCGGACGAACGTACAGACTGACACACACACATACTGACATACTGACGGACAGTTCAACTGCTATATGCCACCCCACTGGGGGCATAAAAAGTCTGATAAAGAGAGACAACTCAAATCAAAATGTGCATTATTACTGATTGTTCATAGTTACATAGTTGTTACAAAATCAATCTATTTTTAGTTGTGGCAACCTTGACCTTGGAGATATTGATGTTATTCTTTCGTGCAACACACCGTCCAATAATGGTGAACAAATGTGCCAAATGATTTTAAAATGTCACAATGAATGACATAGTAATGGCCCAGACAAGCTCATTTATGGCCATTTTTGACCTTCAAACTCAAATTGTGACCTTGACCTTGGAGATATGGACGTGATTCTTCACGCAACACACCGTCTTATGATGGTGAACAAATGTGCCAAATAATTTTTAAATTTCACAATGAATCACAAAGTAATGGCCCGGACAAGCTCATTTATGGCCATTTTGACCTTCAAACGCAAATTGTGACCTTGACCTTGGAGATATTGAAGTATTTCTTTCGCGTGACACACCGTCTAATGATGGTGAACAAATGTGCCAAATGATTTTGACAATGAACGACAAAGTTATGGCCTGGACAAGCTCATTTATGGCCATTTTTGACCTTCCAACTCAAATTGTGACCTTGAAATTGGAGATATTGGCTTAATTCTTTCGCGTGACACACCGTCTAATGATGGTGAACAAATGTGCCAAATGATTTAAAAATCTGACAATGAACGACAAAGTTATGGCCCGGACAAGCTTGTTTCGCCTGCCAGCCCGCCCGCCAGCCCGCCCGCCGACATTGCCAATCTAATAACCAGTTTTTTCCTTCTGAAAATCTGGTTAACAACACTTTCCGCCTAAACTTAGGGCTAAGTTTATCACTTATTTAAATGAAAAGTACCATAAAAGCGGCAAGTGTTGTCCCTGATTAATCTGTGCGGACTGCACAGGCTAATCTGCTATGACACTTTACACACATGCATTAAGCCTAGTTTTCCCAGCACACGGCTCAAATATCTGGCCAATCTTTGTCAGTAAGTTTAATTGTGAAGCCTTAAACTGATCTCTTAAGGTAGAATCTTTACTGTCTGCAGATATGAAACAAATTAAGGCATTTACACATTGTAATTAACACGTTGAAAAACATGAACGCACTGCAAGGTGATTATTTTTCACAACTTAAAAAAATTTGTTCGCATGTATGCAGTAACAAAAAGCAGAGAATGTCAATGGAAAGGTGTAATAATTCAACATCAGTCTGTTACGGATTTCAGCGCTGAAGCTGTGACTTTTCTTACAAACTATAATACATGTACAACATGTATTACACTGAATAACTGAAGCCGCGTTGTTTTCCACCATTTTGGGATTGAGGCCAGGGCTCTTACAGTAAGATTGGGAAAAGTTGGGGCATTTTGACTAAAATTGGGAATTAAGTGTTGTTGTTTTTGTTTTGATAACAAATGCTTCAAAATTGAGATTAAAAGTGTTTTCAATAGTACCGGTATAAGGAGCTGGATGGGAGATGAACTAATTGTCGTGATAAAAAAATCCACAAAACCAAATAATTTATTTTGTCTTGGAAACCTTTAATTGGAAATTTTAGGTCCAATTTTGGAAAATTATATACTTTTTTCAATTGGGAAATTGGGCCCCGAATTTCATGGAAAAAAACCCATTGTAAATGAATTGCCATTCTTTTCTTCCCATGTTTCAGCTACAGCTATGACCTCACTCACACTCTTTCATACAATATGGATTACTCTGAATTATTACTGCCACTCTCTCCTTTAATGTTTCAGCTACAGCTATGACTTGACTCACACTCTTTCATACAATATGGATTACTCTGAATTATTACTGCCACTCTCTCATTTAATGTTTCAGCTACAGCTATGACTTGACTCACACTCTTTCATACAATATGGATTACTCTGAATTATTACTGCCACTCTCTCCTTTAATGTTTCAGCTACAGCTATGACTTGACTCACACTCTTTCATACAATATGGATTACTCTGAATTATTACTGCCACTCTCTCATTTAATGTTTCAGCTACAGCTATGACTTGACTCACACTCTTTCATACAATATGGATTACTCTGAATTATTACTGCCACTCTCTCATTTAATGTTTCAGCTACAGCTATGACTTGACTCACACTCTTTCATACAATATGGATTACTCTGAATTATTACTGCCACTCTCTCATTTAATGTTTCAGCTACAGCTATGACTTGACTCACACTCTTTTATACAATATGGATTACTCTGAATTATTACTGCCACTCTCTCATTTAATGTTTCAGCTACAGCTATGACCTCACTCACACTCTTTCATACAATATGGATTACTTTGAATTATTACTGCCACTCTCTCATTTCACGTTTCAGCTACAGCTATGACTTGACTCACACTCTTCAGTACAACATGGCTCCGTCCGTGGACCCCAAGTTTGGTGAACCCAAGCAGACGGACAAACACAAGAGCAATGGTAAACACTAATTACATGGTTTTAGATAGTTCAATGTCATTTTTCAGCATAAGACATTTATTTTTATCATTATCACATTGATTGTCAGATTCATACCTGGCGGTTGTGGGTCACCTGAATAGGGGTCAACAACAACAAAAATATCTATAAAAAGGTATATATCACACAAGGCTGGTAAGTTCAGTTTGAACAGTATAAATAATAAGCTTGATTGGGAAATATATAGCCAGTACATATTTGATCTAATATTTGTGTTTATAAAACACAGGCAAAGCACACAGCTACAGGGGTATATCTATTTAGAATTCCAGCTACAGGGGTAACCTTGATTTAGAATTTCAGCTACAGGGGTAACCTTGATTTGAAATTTCAGCTACAGGGGTACATCTGATTTGGAATTTCAGCTTCAATGATACATCTGATTTGGAATTTCAGCTACAGGGATACACCTGATTTGGAATTTCAGCTACAGGGATACATATGATTTGGATTTCAGCTTCAGGGATACATCTGATTTGGAATTTCAGCTACAGGGTTAACCTTGATTTTGAATTTCAGCTACAGAGGTACATCTGATTTGGAATTTCAGCTACAGGGATACATCTGATTTGGAATTTCTGCTACAGGGTTAACCTTGATTTGGAATTTCAGCTACAGAGGTACATCTGATTTGGAATTTCAGCTACAGGGGTACATCTGATTTGGAATTTCAGCTACAGGGGTACATCTGATTTGGAATTTCAGCTACAGTGGTACATCTGATTTGGAATTTCAGCTACAGGGGTACATCTGATTTGGAATTTTAGCTACAGGGTTACCTTTGATTTGGAATGTCAGCTAGAGGTGTTACCCTGTGCTTTAAAGGTCCTGATGAAAGGCCTGCACTATATTTGGTTTTAACAATTGAAATGTCCTTCACAGTGTATGGAGTGAAGGTAGCACCTGAGAGAAACTATGTGTGGAACAAGTACCTGATAGAGCCATACCAGGCCCATGTACATTCAGACTGGATCCTTCACATTATCTATGGCTTCATAGCACAGTCTAGTATCCTTCAATAATAATCGCTTTAAATAAATAATTAAAAATGATGGTTTAAATAAATAAATTATACAAAAATTGTTGCTTTATAGTATTGTCTATCATCCTTGTATAATCATTGCTTTAAAGTTAATAAAAATGATTGCTTTAAATAAATCAATAAATAAACAGTAGTTGCTTTATAGCACAGTCTAGTATCCTTCAAAATCCAATGCTCCATAGCACAGTCTAGTATCAATAGCTATTGCTTCATGGCTATTTTTATTATAAAAAAGGTTGTATAAATGGAAAAATTTAATACTTAAAAAAAAAGAATCATTTTTTTTTCAAAGTATGCTTGTTTAAATATCTTGTCTTCTTAACTCTGCACCTAGATATGTACATCTATGGAAAGTCAGTGTACATAACATTGCTAGCACGACGTTCCAACCAGTTTGCAGGACCACGATTTATGAAGAGAGGAGCTAATAGCCAGGTTTGATCACTTGTTTTAACCCATTTATGCCTAGTGGACTCTCCCATCCTTCTAAATTTGATCAATATATTTCCAAAATTAGAGATATCTAGTATATTTATTTCTATATTTAGAATATTTCTTACAGAAATTCCTTTATGCTAACAGCGAAGACCCTGATGAGATGCTGCATCATGCGGCGTCTCATCCGGGTCTTTGCTGTTTGCCGAGGCCTTTTTTCTAGACTTTAGGCATAAATGAAAAGTTCTCAAATCAATTGCAGTTCTTGTGTTTTTAACCTGACTTGTTAGATTAAGAAAGCTATGTTTTATACCTCGACAAAGTAGATGAAAAAATATTGTTGGTAAGGTACCATGTGTCCAATCATGTTTCATAGAAGGATTCTTGTTTCTAGTGTGTAACAGGAACCAAATTGTCGTTTGCAGAAAGTATGAATTTACATGGTGCATACATTTCTTTGTATTTTTTACTGCACATTTAGAGATTTTAGTATGACATTTTTTACTGTACATTTGATTATGAGCTTTGTGCCATATTAAAAATACATTCGGTTCACGTTCAACCCTTGTTATGGTTGTCTAGTATCATGTTGCTATGGTAACACTGCTGATTGCTAGGGAGCGGTTGCTAACGAGGTGGAGACAGAGCAGATTGTGCAGGACATGTGTGTGACCCAGCTTCACAAGGGACGTATATCCTCATATGTACAGATGAGAGGATCCATCCCACTGTACTGGTCCCAGGACATCTCGAAAATGGTTCCCAAACCAGCTATAACTGGTATGCATGTCACAATATACTAAATGATTTCCTTAACAAAGTTGAAATCAATAACTTTAACAAAAAATGAAGTCAGAATTTTGCATATAGACACCCTCATAATCATAAATTTTCTCAAATAGCATTCCAAGACGAATAGATATCAACAATTAAAAAGATAATTCGTGCAATATGTAAGAAATAACTCGACACAAATCAACTGACACTGTTTTAAGGCTATCTATTTAGGGGCTGCACTACAGCTGAAGGTAATCTGCGAAATGTCAAGGTCTCATCATGTAGTTTCCAACCTTAAAGAAAAACATTGAATTTGTAGTACACAACAATGTTTTTCCTACCACATGATCAATGAAATATAAAAAAAAAAGTCATTGTGATTGCCTGTACAGAGCATTGTGTATTCAAATAAATGCTGATGATTTTTATGCCCCCGGATCGATTGATCGGGGTATATTGTTTTTGGCCTGTCTGTCATTCTGTCCCAAAACTTTAACCTTACAGTAAAGTTTTGCAATAATTTTTGAAAAAAATGGTTTGTGAATACAATACCAGAATTCACATGAATGCTGACTGTCTTTATGATACATTATCATGAATGTAATTATATGTGTAATTATATTGCATGTGCATAAAGTATTGTCCCAAATTAGCCTATGCAGTCCACACAGGTTAATCAGGTTTGTCACATTCCGCTTTTATGGAATTTTTCGTTCAAAGGAGGTTTCTTCCAAGAAAAATTCAGTATAGGTGAAAAGTGTCCTTCCTGATTAGTTGTGCGGACTGCACAGGCTTATCTGTGAAGTCACATAACGCACATGCATTAAGCCCCATTTTCCCAGAGTGTGGCCCATGTGTTGTCACAACTGTCTCACTTTTCCAGTTGATAAGCGTGACCCGTACTTCCACACAGCTGGGCTGCACTTCAACCGTCTTCTATACAGATATGGAGCTCCTGTCATACTGCTGAACCTTGTCAAGGTATGATGTATATCAGTTGTTGGGCAATCCAAACAAAATTTGCGTGCAGGGACACAAATAGTTCAATTTTGTTTAAAGCACTGCCAGAGAAATTTAGTTATTATCATTTTAATCAAAAGTAAGCATTTATGAAGAGATAACAATTAATGAGCCTCACTCGGGGAAGATGGGGCTTTATTCATAATGTGTAAAATGTCATCCCAGATAAGCCTGCCACAGGCTAATCAGGGATAATAATTTGAATGCCCCTGGATCGAATGATCGGGGGTATAATGTTTTTGACTTGTCTGTCTGTCTGTCATTGTATGTGTCTGTCTGTCATTGTATGTGTCTGTCTGTCCCAAAACTTTAACCTCGCTCATAACTTTTGCAATATTGAGGATAGCAACTTGATATTTGGCATGCATGTGAATTTCATGGAGCTGCACATTTTGAGTAGTGAAAGGTCAAGGTCATTATTGAAGGTCAAAGGTCAAATATATGGCTTCAAAGCGCAGTAGGGGGCATTGTGTTTCACAAACACAGCTCTTGTTTATTTTTGGTATTTTCAAAACTAGGCAGAAATAGACTTATAGTCATCCCTGATTAGCCTATGCATTAATCCCACATGCATTAAGTCCTGTTTTCCCAATGCATACTGCATTAATCCCACATGCATTAAGTCCTGTTTTCCCAATGCATACTGCATTAATCCCACATGCATTAAGTCCTGTTTTCCCAATGCATACTGCATTAATCCCACATGCCTTAAGTCCTGTTTTCCCAATGCATACTGCATTAATCCCACATGCATTAAGTCCTGTTTTCCCAATGCATACTGCATTAATCCCACATGCATTTAGTCATGTTTTCCCAATGCATACTGCATTAATCCCACATGCATAAAGTCCTGTTTTCCCAATGCATACTGCATTAATC
Source organism: Dreissena polymorpha (assembly GCF_020536995.1). Taxonomy (NCBI): domain Eukaryota; kingdom Metazoa; phylum Mollusca; class Bivalvia; order Myida; family Dreissenidae; genus Dreissena; species Dreissena polymorpha. The sequence continues at coordinate 63,865,248 of NC_068366.1, read as the reverse complement.
CCACATGCATAAAGTCCTGTTTTCCCAATGCATACTGCATTAATCCCACATGCATTAAGTCCTGTTTTCCCAACGCATACTGCATTAATCCCACATGCATTAAGTCCTGTTTTCCCAATGCGTACTGCATTAATCCCACATGCATTAAGTCCTGTTTTCCCAATGCGTACTGCATTAATCCCACATGCATTAAGTCCTGTTTTCCCAATGCGTACTGCATTAATCCCACATGCATTAAGTCCTGTTTTCCCAATGCGTACTGCATTAATCCCACATGCATTAAGTCCTGTTTTCCCAATGCGTACTGCATTAATCCCACATGCATTAAGTCCTGTTTTCCCAATGCATACTGCATTAATCCCACATGCATTAAGTCCTGTTTTCCCAATGCATACTGCATTAATCCCACATGCATTAAGTCCTGTTTTCCCAATGCATACTGCATTAATCCCACATGCATTAAGTCCTGTTTTCCCAATGCGTACTGCATTAATCCCACATGCATTAAGTCCTGTTTTCCCAATGCATACTGCATTAATCCCACATGCATTAAGTCCTGTTTTCCCAATGCGTACTGCATTAATCCCACATGCATTAAGTCCTGTTTTCCCAATGCGTACTGCATTAATCCCGCATGCATTAAGTCCTGTTTTCCCAATGCGTACTGCATTAATCCCACATGCATTAAGTCCTGTTTTCCCAATGCGTACTGCATTAATCCCACATGCATTAAGTCCTGTTTTCCCAATGCATACTGCATTAATCCCACATGCATTAAGTCCTGTTTTCCCAATGCGTACTGCATTAATCCCACATGCATTAAGTCCTGTTTTCCCAATGCGTTCTTCATTAATCCCACATGCATTAAGTCCTGTTTTCCCAATGCGTACTGCATTAATCCCACATGCATTAAGTCCTGTTTTCCCAATGCGTACTGCATTAATCCCACATGCATTAAGTCCTGTTTTCCCAATGCGTACTGCATTAATCCCACATGCATTAAGTCCTGTTTTCCCAATGCGTACTGCATTAATCCCACTTGCATTAAGTCCTGTTTTCTCTATGCGTACTGCATTAATCCCACATGCATTGAGTCCTGTTTTCCCAATGCGTACTGCATTAATCCCACATGCATTAAGTCCTGTTTTCCCAATGCGTACTGCATTAATCCCACATGCATTGAGTCCTGTTTTCCCAATGCGTACTGCATTAATCCCACATGCATTAAGTCCTGTTTTCCCAATGCGTACTGCATTAATCCCACATGCATTAAGTCCTGTTTTCCCAATGCATACTGCATTAATCCCACATGCATTAAGTCCTGTTTTCCCAATGCATACTGCATTAATCAGACATGCATTAAGTCCTGTTTTCCCAATGCATACTGCATTAATCCCACATGCATTAAGTCCTGTTTTCCCAATGCGTACTGCATTAATCCCACATGCATTAAGTCCTGTTTTCCCAATGCATACTGCATTAATCCCACATGCATTAAGTCCTGTTTTCCCAATGCGTACTGCATTAATCCCACATGCATTAAGTCCTGTTTTCCCAATGCGTACTGCATTAATCCCGCATGCATTAAGTCCTGTTTTCCCAATGCGTACTGCATTAATCCCACATGCATTAAGTCCTGTTTTCCCAATGCGTACTGCATTAATCCCACATGCATTAAGTCCTGTTTTCCCAATGCATACTGCATTAATCCCACATGCATTAAGTCCTGTTTTCCCAATGCGTACTGCATTAATCCCACATGCATTAAGTCCTGTTTTCCCAATGCATACTGCATTAATCCCACATGCATTAAGTCCTGTTTTCCCAATGCGTACTGCATTAATCCCACATGCAATAAGTCCTGTTTTCCCAATGCATACTGCATTAATCCCACATGCATTAAGTCCTGTTTTCCCAATGCGTACTGCATTAATCCCACATGCATTAAGTCCTGTTTTCCCAATGCGTACTGCATTAATCCCGCATGCATTAAGTCCTGTTTTCCCAATGCGTACTGCATTAATCCCACATGCATTAAGTCCTGTTTTCCCAATGCGTACTGCATTAATCCCACATGCATTAAGTCCTGTTTTCCCAATGCATACTGCATTAATCCCACATGCATTGAGTCCTGTTTTCCCAATGCGTACTGCATTAATCCCACATGCATTAAGTCCTGTTTTCCCAATGCGTACTTCATTAATCCCACATGCATTAAGTCCTGTTTTCCCAATGCGTACTGCATTAATCCCACATGCATTAAGTCCTGTTTTCCCAATGCGTACTGCATTAATCCCACATGCATTAAGTCCTGTTTTCCCAATGCGTACTGCTTTAATCCCACATGCATTAAGTCCTGTTTTCCCAATGCGTACTGCATTAATTCCACATGCATTAAGTCCTGTTTTCCCAATGCGTACTGCATTAATCCCACATGCATTAAGTCCTGTTTTTCCCAATGCGTACTGCATTAATCCCACATGCATTAAGTCCTGTTTTCCCAATGCGTACTGCATTAATCCCACATGCATTAAGTCCTGTTTTCCCAATGCGTACTGCATTAATCCCACATGCATTAAGTCCTGTTTTCCCAATGCGTACTGCATTAATCCCACATGCATTAAGTCCTGTTTTCTCTATGCGTACTGCATTAATCCCACATGCATTGAGTCCTGTTTTCCCAATGCGTACTGCATTAATCCCACATGCATTAAGTCCTGTTTTCCCAATGCGTTCTGCATTAATCCCACATGCATTGAGTCCTGTTTTCCCAATGCATACTGCATTAATCCCACATGCATTAAGTCCGGTTTTCCCAAAGCGAGGCTGAATTATTTAAGCGTCGTGAGAAGCGTCGCCATGAGGGCCTGCTGTGTGACGAGTATAAGGACTGCAAGGCCTATCTAAACCAGTTCCTACCGCCTGACAAGCAGCTCATTTACATCGGCTTCGATATGGCGCACTACACCAAGAAGTATGCAAAGTATGTGTTGTAAGCTTTATTATAGCTTTTGATTTTGAGTTATTTTAGAGATGGGAACAAATATTTGAACTTTTGCAAATGAGATGAAATTTGAATCTTTTTAGGTTTGAATATGGTGCTTCCATCTACAACTTTGAAACTTCATTTGTAGATGCACCTTGATGAGTTCTACACGCCACACCCATTTTGAGTCACTAGGTCAAAGGTCAAGGTCACTGTGACCTCTAAAAAAAAAAAAAAATTCTGACAAGCTTTCGCAGCCGAGCGTGGCACCCGTTATGCGGTGCTCTTGTTATAGGTCACTTTTATTAAAATCCGAAAAACACTTTGTTCAAAGGAGGCTGTATACATAACTAAACAATTACGATAAATGTTTAGGGTAAAATTCTTTTGTGGAATTGGAAATACCTATATCACATCATTTGGGCTAAGATACGTAATTTTGTTGTTTAGCATTATGAAACTTTCATATAAAAATGAAAGTACCAAAGTTCTGAGCAGTACACAGTTTTTATTTAACTTGCATATCATGCTACCCACATGGATTACCTGATGTTGTACATGTCCACATATAATTTAGCACTTATGTTTTACTTGCATACACATTTATATTCAGTTAGGCAATCCAGATTTCACTATTATACATGCGTATTTTTGACACATTTGTAAGTGTATTCGATAAAGTAAATAAATTATTGTAAAGAATACCATCATATTGAAAGGTAAAGCGAAAATTGAATCTATGGGTTTATAACTCTAATATTTGAATCAATTCAAATAAAAAAATACATTTGAATATCATTGTAGGATTTGTTTCCATCCCTATAAACCATGTAGATGTTATGTTTAAAATTGTGGTTTTTGAAGTCAGACAATGTAAAGGTTTTCATGCTAAGTTGTGAAACTATTTTATTGATAATTGGTTGTTTAGCAAAAGTTAATGCCTCATAAGAAATGTGTATAATTAAGTATATATGATAATTATTAAATAGTAAAAATAATTTATTTTTTTTGTTTTCTTTCCGTTGTAGATGGGTAGTGTGAAACTGTCTACTTTGATTGAGTTTGAATATTGAATGCATGTATCACCCTTGCTTATATAATACATTTAAATGAGCATGCACTCTTTTTATTTCAAAAAGAACATTTTAATGTTTGGCTTAAAGATCAGCTGTGTACCTTAATTATGTTCTTTATTGCATGTGTATTACATTCCAAAATATCTTCCCTTACTTTAAATTTCTTGAAAAGAATTTGAGCAGCGTTCTGGGAAAATTGGAATAAATGCATGTGTGTAAAGTATGGTACCAGATTAGCCAGTGCGGACTGCACAGGCTTATCTGGGACGAGACTTTATTCACATGCATTAAATGCCATTTTCCAAAAGCAAGGCTGATTTTTATGCTTGGAACACATCAGATTAATGTGACTGTTTCTCCTTTACTATGCTTCCATTCTGTTTACATTTGAGCGGCGCTCTGGGGAAACTGTGCTTAATTCATGTGGTTAAATTGTTGTCCCAGTCCACAAAAGCTAGTAAATATCCGCATTTATGGAATTTATCATTTGAATGAAGTCTCTTCTTGATAAAATTCCAGTAAAGGCAGAAAGTGTTGTCGATAAATAGCCTGTGCGAACTGTACAGGCTGTTCTGGGTCTATGCACATGTATTCAGCAGGGTTCTCCCAGAGACTGGCGCATTTCCAAATATAATTATCATTTATATGTTCAGCTTGTTAAATTGTGTTTATCAATATGTATCTGGAATATAGAAAAGTAAATTCCATTTGAATCAAGAAATGTGTTATTTATAAAAATAAGCATATTATATGGTTTTATGGAGTATTCGGTTGTGCAAATTATTTAAACATAATCACTATTTTCGAAACATTTGTTTTGCTTTTTAATGGTGGAAAAGTACCATCACTTAGGTACTTTGTATTTCATCAGAATATTACGGGAATTGTTTTTCTGTTGATTATATTCTTTCTAGTGTGGAATGCACAGCCTTTTGCTTTTACTACAGTCTAACATTTGTGTGCTACATGTATATATTTTTTCTACCAAATAAATTCAACTTTAACTGATATTGGTAATCTCTTTGTAATTTTTAAAAAATCATTTCTGTTTAAACAATGAAAATAATGTGTATACAACTGTATTTATGAACATTTTATTCATAGAAAAGGAACAATCCACTGTCCATTACAAATACCTTTGTTTTGTATGTTTAGTATATAAAGTAATACATGATAACAATGCAAGTAGCTAAATAGCAAATTCATACTAAAAAGTCTGTTTGCTTAACCCTTTCAGTGCGGGAACCGAATTTTGAAGGCCTTTGCAAACAGTTTGGATCCAGATGAGACGCCACAGAACGTGGCGTCTCATCTGGATCCAAACTGTTTGCTATTCTGATAGTATTCTTTGAAAAAAATCGAAGAAAATGCTAATTTTAGAAATTCAGCAGACGACATTTTAGCAGAAGACAAATTTCCCAGCATACAAAGGGTTAATCTACTTAACAATAATATTTCTTGCAATATTTGGAAGTGAAATATATTTCACAGATTCAATGTGACCAGTTTTCAGAAATATTTATATAAACATGTAGTTTTGTAACAAAAGTATGTTGATCATTATTGACTATTCTAAGTGCCAACCTAAAAACCAAACTCATATTTAACCTTCTGTAACAAAGATTATTATGATTCACATTCTGGAAACACTGGGCCTTATGCATGTGCGTAATGTGTGACTGTGCCATTCCAGATTAGCCTGATGTGGGTAATGTGTGACTGTGCCATTCCAGATTAGCCTGATGTGGGTAATGTGTGACTGTGCCATTCCAGATTAGCCTGTGCAATCTTCACAGGCTAATCAGGGATGACACTTTTCACTTTTATGGAATTTTTTGTTTAAAGGAAGTCTCTTGTAAACAATAATCCAGTTTTGGTGGAAAGTGTCGTCCCTGATTAGTTTGTGCGGACTGCACTGGGAAAATACTTTACGCATATGCATTAAGGCCAGTTTTCTCCGAATAAGGCTGACATAATCTTTCATACATGTGTTCCACACTTGCAGACACACCAATGACGTGTTTGACCGTCTGGCAGGGATATCCAGGTTCTGTGTCAAGCAGACTGGTTTCTTTTTGCAACTGCCACAATTGAGAAGTGGCTTCTGGGAGCAACCAGAGTGAGTAAACCAGTCCAGTGATGTATTTATCTAACATGTTCTTGACCTTGTTCTTAAGTATTCTTCAACGAAGGCACTTACTAGTGCTCTTGATAAATATTTAGTTATCCCTTTCCCGCTCAGATGAAAAGTATAAATAGCTGTATGCAACCAGCATAAAACCAGAACAGCAAGTATAAATAGCTGTATGCAACCAGCATAAAACCAGAACAGCAAGTATAAATAGCTGTATGCAACCAGCATAAAACCAGAACAGCAAGTATAAATAGCTGTATGCAACCAGCATAAAACCAGAACAGCCTGCAAGTTACTCATTTTTGTTTGCATATGGGGCACATTAGGTCAAGGTTAACATTCAAGGTTACTGTTTATTAACATTGAAAATGGTTTTCTCTCTTAAACATGTGTGTCTTGAAGTATATTTTGCAAATAAGAAAACATCTAAAAAACTTGAAAGCTTAAATAATGTACCTAAGTTACAAACAGTTCAGTTTAGAGAAAAAAAGCGCCAGAAAATCTTACAAGTACAAGAAAAGTCAAGCCGGGTGTCCAACAGTTCTTCTTCTCAAGAATCCAGACTTTTACATTGAATGGTTCTTTAAATTCTTTCATTTCCCTCTGCAGACACTAAGTACTGGTTCTACCCAGGAAACAGACTTTAGAGTGTTTCAATAAGACCTTGGCTGTCAATTCAATTGAGGTAAAGTAAATATGTTAAAGCTAAATTCTATCAAAAGAACAAAATGATCATTGTAAAACTATGTTGGCATGTAAGATGTAATCAGTCATGCATACCAAAATTTCAGAGTTCGCGTTCTGCGAGGTTTTATTTTGACCAAACACAGAAGCAATATTAATGATTTTATTGCAGATGACCGTATTAACAATGTTAACGTTTAGAATTTCTCTGAGTAAATATATAATTTTCCTCCAACAAATAGAAATACGACCATCTATGACAGTTGAAATTTATGTGCACGTGCATCATGAGCAAGTATAAGATAACGCTAATGTTAGTAAATCATGCATAAGGTTAAATTGTTAGGTTGCTTCCCTTTGACTAGTGAAATGTATTCAAATTAATATTAAAACCTAAGATTAAAATAACTAAATAGTATGGATGGTTTGTGAATAATTTGTACCCTACGACAAAAACATTATCATTGCATTTCGCAATACTCTTCTATGTCTTCATTATCCTTGAATAGAGAATAGGATAGAGAATGCAATTAAGGCTCTTTCTGGGAAAACTTGGCTGTATACAATTTGCGCATAAAGTGTGCAGTCTGCACAGGCTAATCAGGGACAAAACTTTCTGCATAGACAAAGAATTCCACAAAAGAGAAGTGACATCCCTGATTAGCCTAGGCAGACAGCACAGGCTAATATGGGACAACACTTTACGCACATGCATACAGTCCAGTTTTCCAATAACCTGGCTCTATCTGTCCGTAATCAGATATGATGGCGTGAAGGGAAACAAGACGGAGTCTGGGTGCAGACAGACAGGTGCTGTGCGAACCAACTGTGTGGATTGTATAGACAGAACCAACACGGCACAGTTTGCTGTAGGGAAGTGTGCATTAGGATATCAGGTATTGGAAAGTGCTTTCATGTGAAAAGAAGCGTTTAGATGCATTAAAATGGCAGTTTTCTTGATTTTTCCACAATTTAGGATCTGATAGTTTAGGTGCATTTATTACATGTATACGAGGCGTCATTTACACTTTTACATGTTGGAGTACAGCTTAAGTATGTTTGATGAATAAGGAGTAGTTTCTAAATAAGACTTATATTGATATATTTGGGGTCAAACAACATATCACCATTGCACATATGGATTGGTGGGTTTCTGTAAAACTTTGCAAAGAATTATGTTAACTTTGTATTTTATCACAATAAAATAGTTTTTTGCCATCAAACAAGAGGTGGGTTATAAGAACATACCAACAAATAATGTTTATTTTAATAAAGAATATTGTTTGTTATCCCCACAGTTATGTGCCCTTGGTGTTCTACCAGTCCCTGATCTCGACTTTGATACAGACTGTGTCACGTAGGTAGCTCATAAAGTTTGTTTGATTGTTGGTACATCACATTTGGGCCTGGTTCTGGGAAAACATGGCTTAATACATGTGCATAAAGTGTTGTCCTTGACTAGCCTGTGAAGTGCGCACTGGATAATCAGGGATGACACTTTCTGCATGGACTGGATTTTTAGCTCGGCTGTTTTCGGAGAAAACCCGAGGTATTGTCATAGCCTGCTCGTCATGTCATCTGCGTCGTGCTAAAACCTTAACATTTTGTCAAGGTTTTTAACATTGGCTCTAAAATTAAAGTGCTTCAACCTTCAACTTTGAAACTTTATATGAAGCTGCACCTTGATGATTTCTACATGCCACACCCATTTTTGGGTCACTAGGTCAAAGGTCAAATTCACTGTTACCTAAAAAAAATCTGACAAGCTTTCATTTATTCAAAACTGCATCCGCAGCCGAGCGTGGCACCCGTTATGCAGTGCTCTTGTTTTTGAGAAGAGACTTCCTTTAAACGAAAAATTTATCAACCTGTGAGGACGACACTTTTGTACAATGCATCAAGCCCCGTTTTACCAGAACGCAGCTTTTTTTCCCCCAAGTGTTTGCTTACTTTAAATTTAGTAAATCACAACTTTTAAAACTTACTGGAGCAATTTCTTGTAAAATCTCTGTTCAGTCACAAAGAAGTAATTACCGGGTATTTATTATTTAGTGTTTTCCCAGATTAGGCTGTGCTGTCTGCCTAGGCTCATTAGGGACAGCACTTTCTGCTAAAACTGAATTTGACCAATGAAGAGACTTCTTTAAAATAAAAAATACAATTAATGTGGAAAGTGTCGTCCCTGATTAGCCTGTTTTGACTGCAGAGTCTAATCTGGGACGATACTAAATGCACATGCAATGTATACTCTTTTATGTTGCAGGATGTTGGAAGAGCTGTATGAAAACATGGGCAACACGCTGGCCCTTCAATATGGAGGTTCGCTACTCGTCCACAGGATTGAAGGATACCGCAAGATTGCACCATGGAAGGCGCACTCTGTGGACATATTCCAGACTTTGTCTCGATACTACAGTAACGCATTCTCTGGTATGTTGCATGCCTAGAAAATTTTGAAGATGTATTTTTCATTGGCATTAAGATTTTTTTGCAACTCATGCTTAAACTTGGAAGAATTGGTGGGTGGCCCTTATAGAATTGTTTCAATTCCGTATTGCAATAGACTCTGTTTGCCATTTCAACAAACCAAAAGTTTTTTTTAAAGAGCCAAACACCAAGACTTATTGTTGAAAAGATGTGAAATTATTAACAAACATACAAATTAGTTTATTGGATAGCCCTTTACCCAAATTCATACAAGTACTATTGTTTTGTGTAAGGGAAAACACGCTCCATATTGATCATACGTCTTGCTGTTGTAGACCTAGAGAAGCAGCAGGCTATGAACGTGTTTCTGGGGGTGTTTGTTGCCCATGACAACGAGCTCAACATCTGGGACCTGCCCACTGATTTCTACCTTCATAACCCCGATGCAGCGGGCCTGAAAATGCATAGAAAAAGGTATGCACTTCATGACTTGGTCTGGAAAAATGCGCCTCTTGGCATATCGATATGCATAGTGTTTTCCCAGATTAGGCTGTGCTGTCTGCCTAGGCTCATTAGGGAAAGCACTTTCTGCTAAAACTGAATTTGACCAATGAAGAGACTTCTTTAAAATAAAAAATACAATTAATGTGGAAAGTGTCGTCCCTGATTAGCCTGTTTTGACTGCAGAGTCTAATCTGGGACGATACTAAATGCACATGCATTAAGCCCATTATTGCTAGACCAAGGCACAATTTGTCAACATTGTTTTTTAACCAGGTTTTCCGAAGGAAAAAACTGGTTATTAGATTGGCGAATGCGGGCGGGCTGGCTGGCGGGCTGGCGGGCGGGCGGAACAAGCTTGTCCGGGCCATAACTTTGTCGTATATTGTGAGATTTTAAAATCATTTGGCACATTTGTTAACCATCATTAGACGGTGTGTCGCGCGAAAAAATTACGTCAATATCTCCAAGGTCAAGGTCACACTTTGAGTTCAAAGGTAAAAAATAGCCATAAATGACCTTGTCTGGGCTATAACTATGTCATTCATTATGAGATTTTAAAATCATTTGGCACATTTGTTCACCATCATGGGACGGTGTGTCGCACAAAAGAATCACGTCAATATCTCCAATGTTAAGGTCGCCACGACTAAAAATAGATTTATTTTAAAACAAACTTACAAAGGGGGTTAATTTTGTTTGTTCATTTCAAAAGTTCAGTTTCAGTTGTCTCCCTTTATCAGATTTTTTTTCACAATGAAAACCTGGTTTTGTGACAGTTTTGTCCCTTGTTATCTAATGAATTCATTTACACTTTTAGTTGATAATAAGTACAGTGTGTTAGACACGGGATATCACATTGAAAAAGTCAGCTGAATTTGAAACTAGTATTTGTTGGGGGTTAAGCATAAAAGTGTTGTATCAGCTTAACATTTCTTTAATAGATACTGCAGAAGTGCTCTTATTATCATATTTTGTTTCAAAATACACAAGAACAACCACTCTCTTGAGACTGACTTGGATTGATAGTTTAATTGAATACGAATGATAAGGTAAAACATGGTCATATAATATTTTTCTATAAAAGATACAGAAAATCTTTAAAAAAAAATTCAATCAGATTGCCAATAGCAGATAAAACTCATATTGTACCAAATAAAGTTTTCAAAGTTGTGTACTGATGTGTATTGCCAACTCTGATTGCAGCTACACCATGTGGTGTGATCCTGCAATCTTCAATCACCTGCCTCTGCCCTTTGAAGAAGGTAAGCATTTGATTGTAAAGGCTATTTAGTGCATTTTGCACATTTTATAAAGGATATTTGTTGGATTTGGTGAAATATTTATTTTAATTCACAAGTGATTATAGAAAATGATATTTTCACGAGTGGGGCAGAATATTTTTTCTATGATCACATGTGAATAAAAATCTATATTCCTTCAAATCCAATAAATTTTCTTTTTATTTTATGCTTGCAAATGATTATTTTTGTATTTTTGCCATTCCGGACAATATAGTTCCACGCTAGGCGCCACGAAATGTTAAAACATGTTTGTTCAAGGGAAGCTTATCCGAATGTTTTTATAAACATTCAATGCAGAGTTTTCACCCTTTGGTAACATTTGGGTCACAACTGGAAAATCAAAGATATCTTAAAATGGTTCTGGTCAAACAATGAAAATTATCGATAATTTTCACTGTTATTTTACACTGTTTAAAACAGTGAAATATCAGATTTAATTCACTGATATTTCTCTACAAACCATTGGAAAGCGTAAAATAAAAGGATGTTATTGGGTCATATAACCAACAGAAAAAGGAAATCTATCCCTATATTTTCCCAGTCATAGCCTGATACAGGTGTTGTCCTCTCTTGTTATTTCCAGCCTGCAAGCCCTGTCATTGCCTGATACAGGCATCGTCCTCTCTCGTTATTTCCAGCCTGCAAGCCCTGTCATAGCCTGATACAGGTGTTGTCCTCTCTTGTTATTTTCTGTCTGCAAGCCCAGTCATAGTCTTATACAGGTGTTGTCCTCTCTTGTTATTTCCAGCCTTTAGGCCCAAACATAGCCTTGTACAGGTGTTGTCCTCTCTTGTTATTTCCAGCCTTTAGGCCCAAACATAGCCTTGTACAGGTGTTGTCCTCTCTCGTTATTTCCAGCCTGCAAGCCCTGTCATAGCCTGATACAGGTGTTGTCCTCTCTTGTTATTTTCTGTCTGCAAGCCCAGTCATAGTCTTATACAGGTGTTGTCCTCTCTTGTTATTTCCAGCCTGCAAGCCCTGTCATTGCCTGATACAGGCATCGTCCTCTCTCATTATTTCCAGCCTGCAAGCCCTGTCATAGCCTGATACAGGTGTTGTCCTCTCTTGTTATTTTCTGTCTGCAAGCCCAGTCATAGTCTTATACAGGTGTTGTCCTCTCTTGTTATTTCCAGCCTTTAGGCCCAAACATAGCCTTGTACAGGTGTTGTCCTCTCTTGTTATTTCCAGCCTTTAGGCCCAAACATAGCCTTGTACAGGTGTTGTCCTCTCTTGTTATTTCCAGCCTTTAGGCCCAAACATAGCCTTGTACAGGTGTTGTCCTCTCTTGTCTTGTTATTTCCAGTCTGCAAGTGCAAGTATAGCCTTGTACAGGTGTTGTCCTCTCTTGTTATTTCCAGCCTGCAAGCCTAAATAGCCTGGTACAGGTGTTGTCCTCTCTATATGTCCAGCCTGCAAGTCCAGTCATAGCCTGATACAGGTGTTGTCCTCTCTTGTTATTTCCAGCCTGCAAGCCTAGTCATAGCATGATAAAGGTGTTGTCCTCTCTTGTTATTTCCAGCCTGCAAGCCCTGTCATTGCCTGATACAGGCATCGTCCTCTCTCATTATTTCCAGCCTGCAAGCCCTGTCATTGCCTGATACAGGCATCGTCCTCTCTCATTATTTCCAGCCTGCAAGCCCTGTCATAGCCTGATACAGGTGTCGTCCTCTCTTGTTATTTCCAGCCTGCAAGCCCTGTCATTGCCTGATACAGGCATCGTCCTCTCTCGTTATTTCCAGCCTGCAAGCCCTGTCATAGCCTGATACAGGTGTTGTCCTCTCTTGTTATTTTCTGTCTGCAAGCCCAGTCATAGTCTTATACAGGTGTTGTCCTCTCTTGTTATTTCCAGCCTTTAGGCCCAAACATAGCCTTGTACAGGTGTTGTCCTCTCTTGTTATTTCCAGCCTTTAGGCCCAAACATAGCCTTGTACAGGTGTTGTCCTCTCTTGTTATTTCCAGCCTTTAGGCCCAAACATAGCCTTGTACAGGTGTTGTCCTCTCTTGTTATTTCCAGCCTTTAGGCCCAAACATAGCCTTGTACAGGTGTTGTCCTCTCTTGTTATTTCCAGCCTTTAGGCCCAAACATAGCCTTGTACAGGTGTTGTCCTCTCTTGTCTTGTTATTTCCAGTCTGCAAGTGCAAGTATAGCCTTGTACAGGTGTTGTCCTCTCTTGTTATTTCCAGCCTGCAAGCCTAAATAGCCTGGTACAGGTGTTGTCCTCTCTATATGTCCAGCCTGCAAGTCCAGTCATAGCCTGATACAGGTGTTGTCCTCTCTTGTTATTTCCAGCCTGCAAGCCTAGTCATAGCATGATAAAGGTGTTGTCCTCTCTTGTTATTTCCAGCCTGCAAGCCCAGTCAAAGCCTGATACAGGTGTCGTCCTCTCTTGTTATTTCCAGCCTGCAAGCCCTGTCATAGCCTGATACAGGCGTCGTCCTCTCTTGTTATTTCCAGCCTGCAAGCCCAGTCATAGCCTGATACAGGTGTTGTCCTCTCTTGTTATTTCCAGCCTGCAAGCCCTGTCATAGCCTGATACAGGCGTCGTCCTCTCTTGTTATTTCCAGCCTGCAAGCCCAGTCATAGCCTGATACAGGTGTCGTCCTCTCTTGTTATTTCCAGCCTGCAAGCCCTGTCATAGCCTGATACAGGCGTCGTCCTCTCTTGTTATTTCCAGCCTGCAAGCCCAGTCATAGCCTGATACAGGTGTCGTCCTCTCTTGTTATTTCCAGCCTGCAAGCCCAGTCATAGCCTGATACAGGTGTTGTCCTCTCTTGTTATTTCCAGCCTGCAAGTCCAGTCATAGCCTGATACAGGTGTTGTCCTCTCTTGTTATTTCCAGCCTGCAAGCCCAGTCATAGCCTGATACAGGTGTTATCTAGAGAAGACGAGGCTGTCAATGTGCTGTTTGAGAACTACAAGCCGTACACACTGACAGACATCAAACGTCTCGCTCAGGACATGGAGAAAGTCATAAGGTTTGTTAAACTGAGAGCCTGTTTGTATAACTTAATTGTTGAGAATCCCCAATTTAAAGCTATTTTGTTATGTGAGCCTTCTTCTTGGAAAACTGGGATTAATGCTGTTGTCTAAAGTGTAACCACAGAATAACCTGTGCAGTGCACACAGGCTAATCAGGGACAACACTCAAGGCCTACAATGGATTTTTGTTAAGACATGATCTCCTTCAAACAAAGATTCCACAAAAGCAGAAAGTTTCGTCCCTGTTTAGCCTGTACAGAATGCACTGGCTAATCTGGGATGACACTTACCCAGATACATGAAGTTCAGTTTTTCTAGAATGCAGCTCATTTTACTATCTTGATTACATCAAAAGCCTTTTGTGCAAATTATCAAGAAACCCTTTGTTTAAACCTAATTGACCAGTCGCCAAAGTATCGATCGCTCCGCCCACATTTTTCGATCAGCCAATCAGATATCGATTTTTCACACACCCCTCAGCAATGCTAATCTGGCCGCCATTTTGTCCGACAAACAAAGCGTGTCGTACATATGGAATGGACGTAATTTTTAAGAGTTTACACAGATTTTATATCAAATGCATGATCATTGCTGTTCGATCATTATTCAAAATTGTAGGTGCTATACATACTTTATAAAAGGTTATTATTGTATCTTTATTTCTTGAACATATGATTGAGTAATGAGAAAACAAACACAATAAATAGTTTAACCACACCAGTTGTGTGTTCTATAAAATGTGTTATACCGTTTGATGCACAATATTATTATTAAAGCAGTTTGGGCAACATAATAATTGCCACACGTGCTTAATAATCTTAGTGTAATGGTTGATGATTAATAAATGACTGTATGTTGCGTGGATCTCAGAATGAAGGAACATTAAGGCATTGTAAGGTACTGTACACAAGAAAAGAAAACTATTTAATTACTTAAATGATTTCCAATTATATATTTATTTTCTGTTGATCATAAACAAGGGAAATCATTATAAATTGTTAACTTAAATATCGTTTTAACTAAAGTAAAAACAACAAAAAGGTGATTTCAACGCGGCTTAGCCAGCTTAAAGCGACTTCAAGTGTAAAATGTACGACTTATCTACAACAACAACATTTCTAATACAACATATATTGATACAGGGAGAAATGTGAAAATTGCAATTAACATATAAGGACCATCTTGTTATAGATAAACAAATGCATAATATGCTAAATGTATTCAATTTGAATGGTCGTGAACAGCACCGTAATACCAACATTTCATTTTTCGATAGTGAAATGTGACAGGTTTGCATTTAAAATAAATGAAATAAAATGCATATTAGACTATCTGTTAATGAAACCACGAAATTAGGCCTGTATTAAATTATGGTTACAATCAAATTTTAATTTATATCTAAATAAAAAAAATCGGTGTCTTTTTAAAAATAACACAATAAAACAAAGATCTAAACATTTTTAATAAACAAAAAACCCATCATGATATGGATGTGTAATTTGCATTTTAATAAAAATATTTTCAAAATTATATATGAATAGCCACCGGATTCACTGTCAGACGGTTTTATACAAGTTCAAAATCAATATGAAATAAATGCTCATTTTTACAACGGATTTTTCAACAAATCCCTATAAAATGTATAAGAAACGTTTCTGATAGTCAGTCTGCCGTTAACTCAATAATTTTGATTACGCCATTTCTCTCTAAAGCATTTATGTATTGTATTACAGTTTCCAAAGCAGTTTAGTTTAATGTGCGCCTTTAATAATTTATATTATAGAAAAGAGCATGATACATCGATACAAATATAGTATTTCACTCACGTAGTCCGCTATAATTGCGATCTGCTTGTAGGAGTTCGCATCTATGTGGGCGGAGCGATCGATTAATTTGGCGACTGGTCAATTGTTACAACTGTACTACCCTAGCCTTATAGCGATGCTCTTGAGTCAGTTTTCTGTGGAGGCCCAGTACTTAGTCTTGGTTTCCATGTAAAGATCCTGAAAAATTTCATCCAGTAGGAATCAAACATGAGGCCTACCTGTCACAAGGCTGGCACCATTATATTATCGTGTGTAAGAATAGAACCAAGACATCATGATTAAATCAGGTAGGATTGACAAAATTCACTGGATTGCTCAGTTCCAAGTCTTTTTGTATTAGAATCATTTGCATTGGTGTTGAGTTTGATTTCGAACTTAACTGAGTTTATAGGTTTCGAAAATTGTTGAACATTTATTGTCAGTGCCTTAGAATTGGAAGATTTTTTTCATTTATTGCCCTTGAAATTTGTTACCCACCTATCATGGATAAAACAGTGTTTTTTACATATGAAGCAAGAGTTATTTTTATTTTTTGTAACATAATGTTAATTATGTCAGAAATTTGTCATATAATATGTTATTGAAAATCTCTTGTAGAAACTACAGGCATAGAATCTACCGCAATCCGAGTCCATTTGAGAGGCGGGCCAGTTTTGATGGCAAAGACAGTAGGTAAGATGCTGCATGTGGTGTTCACAGAAATAGTCTGAGTCCGAGCCTCATTATGGGAAGACAACTCTTAATGCATTTGTGTACTGGCAAATCAGGGGCGATAGTAGCCAATGCAGACAGCACAGGCTTATGTGGCTAATATGGGATGACACTTTACGCACATGTATGTAACCCTGTTTTCCCAAAGAGAGGCTCATAGAGATTTAAAGGGACTGTCAACCACGACGACGAAGAAAAGAAAAGTTGTAAAATATTGTATTTTTTAACAATTATTAGTTTATATGCATTAAAATATCTTGACTGGTATAATACATTACTTGAAAAAAGTTGTTAAGTTTCATATTTTCAGTATATTAGGTAATAAATTTTACTGGGTATGTCTACCAGGTAACTACCAGTTATCAATAAATAACGCCAGCAGATTGATTATCATCGTCACGTGGTAAACCCAGGAATGCAAATTTTGCATGAGTGGTGAATTGTATATATTTTATATATATAATGATCAATCTACTTCGGTTATTTATAGTGAGTATATCGTTATGTCACTTTTTTTTGTGATGTACTTTCAATTTCACATCTCGAAATTTTATTACCGAATATACTGAAAATACGAACTTTGTTCCATGTTATGTAATACACCAGTCGTGAAATTTTAATCAATATAAACTAATAATAGTATACAAATACGGTATTTTACCACTTTTCTTTTTTCGTCATTCATGGTTGACAGTCCCTTTAAGATTTTAGTATCAAGATAGCTATTGATAAAAAGGGCAGGGTGGAAAAGTCTGGTGACATGTTCCAAATATTTGCTAGTCCATGAGATCCCTTAGTAATACTTGTAATGAAGATTTTTAGCACAAAGCTTAACATGGTATTGAATATTTGCAAAATAATATTTAATATCCAAATATTTGTACACTTATTTTTCTGGCCAGATTAGGCAGGGTGACAAAAAAGTGCAAAGTGCAGCTGCTTGGATCTTTATTTTTACGAAACTGCTCTCTGTTGGTTTCTTTGTATTTTCTTAAACATTTTTTGGAATTTTATGGAATGAGCTTTTGAACTATTAAGTGCAAAAGGAACAGTGTTTGGGAGAGATGTATACAGGTATGATTGTTGATTTAGGTATGGAAACATTGGGGACTGATTAGTTTAACATGTAGTTACATTCTTACAATACTCGTAAATGGAGTACTTTTGGCAAATCTGTAGAATTTTGTATATCTTTCTTTTGCTAATGTTTTTTTGCTAATGTACTGTTTTTGATTTGCTTTTGTTGCATTTTATATTATGTCATATATATACATTTTGTTTTTAAGAGCGGGTATATTTCAATCACCACATTGGTTTGATTAGAAATACAGCTTTTACTCAATAACTGAGTTTGGATGCAAGTATTGTAATTGAATGTATAGGAAGCTTACATGCTGAACAAGCTTGGGATTGCATTTGGGGGGAGTCACCTAAAAGTCAAGGTCATTGTAACATAAACAAATGGTTTCTGCTGAAAAACTTGAGTTTGGATGGAGGTTTAATGATATTGATTATTTGCTCATTCAGTTTTGATTGAAATACATATGAAATTGGATATTTGCTAAGGTCACTTTTATTATAAATTTATAAGAAATGGGATACATGTGTATTTGATAATATTGTTATATTAAGTAGAAATGCATAAGAAATTGGATATTTACCAATACTGTTTAGGTTCAAACTTTGTTCAAAGTTGGATATTTGATAATGATATTTTCAGTTGAAATTTAGAAGTTGGATTTTTGCTAATGCTGTTTTAAGTTGAACTTAATAAGTAGATATTTGTTGAAATTTAACATTAATTCAATATTTGCTATCGCTGTTTTATGTTGAAATGCATTTGAATACTGTTTTAAGTTAAAAATCTTAAGAAGTTTGTTATTTGCTAATGCTGTTTTAAGTTGAAATTCAAAGGAAGATAGATAAGTGCTATAACTGTTTGTTTCTTAGTGCTCTCATGCAGGCAATGGAGTGCAGAATCAGTTCTATACAGAAAATGTCTGCTAACTGCCTTCCAGTACATGAAATGATGTAACGTCCTCGTAATTAAGTTTTTGTTTTGTTACCCAGTACAGTGATTCCCTTGGACAGACTGTTTTTGTAAAGTTTTGGCATTGATGTATATATGTTTTCTTCTTCAAAGATTTTATACAGAGAAATACAATTTTATTTTCATTTTTGAGGCATTTAGAGCAAAATATCAAAGAAGAATATACAAATTTTACCAGTATTTGCTCTAAATCATTATTTATTGGGGAATCTAATAAACCATTAAGTTTAATGTATAATTTAATTGTTTTATTGTTAAATGTAATTTTTTTTTTTTAAACCAATGATCGTTTCAATATCAACAGAGTATTTAAAATATTAAGGGACTGAAATTTTTGACCAAAAGTTTTTGTGAAGACATTTTTAAAATCCTGTATCGGTTAAGACAATTTATGCTTGATGTAAATGTTAAGTTAAGCATGACTTTTTTGTATTCTTTTCACTGGAAATTGTTTCCTCAGATTTGCTGCTTTATCCATTGGAGGAAGTAGTTCCCATCATCATCATCATTCTGGGAAATTTATGTTACAGTCAGCCAGGTTATTTATGTCTTTCCTGAATTTCTATCTTTGCTGCGACCATATTTCTGCCAAAATATTTAAACTGCTCATAGCACGGCATTATGTGACATTTTAATAAGACATCAATAAGCATAAGCCTGTTCTGCAAAGGATATTTGTATTTTTTTATTAAAAGATTTGGGGCAAATTTTTTAAATTTTCAGTTAAAATGATGTTAAAATTAACATTTATGACTCATCATAAATGAAACTTTGTAAGAATGTCTATCTTGACAGTATCAAATCTGGGGTAAGTGGGGTTAAAAAGGTCATCATGCCAAGTCTTTGACTATTAGTGTACCTTGAACTCAGGTGAGGGCTTCATGGCCACCATGGCTCCCTTGTGTTCATAAATATTAAAATTTTGAAGATTTAGTGTGAAACTGTTGTACATATCTGCGTAACATTTCTTTATCTGATACCGCGTTTGCAAACTCAACAATAGTTTATTGCTTTGCCTATATGAATTAAAATATGCATAGTACACATTAATGTTTGAAACAGTATTTTGATGTCTTCTTGGAACTTTACATTATACAAAAGTACACCATCTCCTATATCCTGTTCTGTTGGACCTGCATTTTCTATTCAGAATACATAAAACCTTAATAAATAAATAATATTTGCAAATTATAAGTTATTATCTAAGTGTATTAATTTGTATGGCATCATTTCATGTTGATGATATAATTTTCCCCAAAATAATATAATGTGATTGGTTAGTCAAAGACTGTACAGCACATGAAAACAGGTAAATTGTTATCCTGCATGTGTCTAAGATTGAACAAAAATGTAATGGCTGCATTATGCATAAAATAATGTAAACCATTTGACAGATATACAATTTTTTAGAAGCATTTCTTAATAAAAACTACAAAATCATATATACTGCTTTGTTCTTTTGCTGTCTTTTTACTTTCACCTATGCTTTATTCTTTGTGCATGTGCCCACTCTTACCCATACAAAACAAGCAAAAGTAGTCTTAAAGAAATGGATGTAAAAAGAAACCTTAATTTTGCAATAAGTATAAATACAAAGTTTCAGAAAGGGTGTAAATGAATGTAGGCTCTGTTACAATCTTACTAATAGTTACAAATTTTTTATGTTTATTAATATTAGATATGGTTACAAATACCGGTAAAGAATTAGTATAGAGTTAATTGTTAACATAGTAGTATATTTGAATATCTACTGACCGTTCAAATAGTAAACATGTAAATAACATATTAACTAAAGATGTATGATACTGTACTGTGATGGATGTTTTAATAGTCCGTGTACCTTGTGTTTGTAAATGCCTGCGCATGTTCTGTAAACGCAATTACAATATTTCTTGTGTAGCACTTACTTGTTGCACGTATGATGAATATAAAACATGTTAAACTAAAAAATTAATTGTATATCTAAACCAAAGCAAATGATTCTCCGATATGTAAATGTATTTATGTATGCAGGGTTCAGAGTGAAACTATTGTATCTTGTTAACAATTTCATATTGAAAAAAAGGGGGTATATAGTTTTCGCACTGTCAGTCTGTCTGTCAGTCTGTCACACTTTTTTTTCGTGTCCGCTCTCTAATTCAAATAGTTTTAATCCAATCTTTACCAAACTTGGTCAGAAGTTGTATCTTGACAATATCTAGGTCAAGTTCGAATAAGGGTCATGCCGGGTCAAAAACTAGGTCATGGGGTCACTTAGTGCATTTCAATAACCCCTTTTTGTGTCTGCTCTCTAATTCAAATAGTTTTCATCCGATCTTTACCAAACTTGGTCAGAAGTTGTATCTAGACAATATCTAGGTCAAGTCTGAATATGGGTCATGCCGGTTCAAAAACTAGGTCACGGGGTCGCTAAGTGCATTTCAATAACCACTTTTCATGTCCGCTCTCTAATTCAAATAGTTTTCATCCGATCTTTACCAAACTTGGTCAGAAGTTGTATCTAGACAATATCTAGGTCAAGTTTGAATACGGGTCATGCCGGGTCAAAAACTAGGTCACGGGGTCACTTAGTGCATTTCAATAACCACTTTTCATGTCCGCTCTCTAATTCAAATAGTTTTCATCCGATCTTTACCAAACTTGGTCAGAAGTTGTATCTAGAAATATCTTGGTCAAGTTCGAATATGAGTCATGCCTCGTCAAAAACTAGGTCACGGGGTCACTTAGTGCATTTCAATAACTTCTATCAAAGTGTTTATTTGGGGCATATGTCTTCCTATGGAGACAGCTCTTGTTCAATTGAACATGCATATGAAAATTCTCTACTCTACCTATTGAAAAATACACACAAACAGCCAGAAAATTTTAACGTAATATAACATACTAATAGTTCATCTTTGTAGTCATTAAGATTCAGACTATAGATGATATATAAAGGACTCTAGGAAACTTACCTCAAGGGTCAGCATGTTATTTTCGTAATTTTTGAACCCTAAAAATCTCTTTAAGCCTAAATGTTATTAGAATCACAAAAGTAACTTGTTCATTATAAGGCCCGCGTTCTTTGAAAACTGGGCATAATATATGTGTGTAAAGTGTCGTCCCAGAATAGCCTGTGGATTCCGCACAGGCTAATCAGAGAAGAAACTTTCCGCTTAAAAAATATTTTGTTAAGAGGTAGTCTCTTCTAAGCATAAATCCAGTGTAGGCGGAATGTTTTATCCCTGATTAGCCTCTGAAGACTGCACAGGCTAACCTCGAATGACACTTAAAGCACACGCATAATGCCCAGTTTTCCAAGAACAAGGCTCATTTCATTCTCAGCCAAGAACTGGGTCGCACGATCAGTGTGAAGGACTCCACTGCTTCCACGACGTCAAACACATCGAAATCATCGGAGGACAGCTCAAGCAGCGCTAGTAGCGTGGAGGGGGATATTGTCACCTCCAGTTGTAGTGACGATGAAAAGTCCCACTTTAAACACCGCGTGGCCAAGGTCAGCCACCCTGAGCCTAACGTGTATGACCTTGACCTAGCCCAGTATGAGGAAGATGAGTTTACACAGGAGTTGTACAAGAGGCAAGTTAGCTGAAGTTACTTCTCTTTAATTTACTTTGCAAAGAAAAATGAAATGTGTTGCTGTATGCTAACAATCCTCACTTCCCATCATCTTTTGGTCATGCATAGGTACTGTACTTTTTTATTGTGATTCATTAAATAAGTTACTGAGCTCAGGGAACTCTTCACAGGCAATCAAGGGCAACACTTTTCACCTTAACTGGATTTTTGTTCAGAACAAACTTCCATCAAAGGAAAAATACCTTAAAAGTGTAATACCTTCACAAATATGCATCAAGCCCAGTTTTCAAAGAGCAAGGCTCTGGGAAATAAGATACTAGTTTGTGGTTTCCTTGCACAATGTCATGCTGATACCACGTCACTGAACATGTGTATACTGGTTGTAAATTTCCTTATATAGTAAAGTTTACTACAACTCATGCAACCAATCAAAATCCATATATAGCGTGCATTGAAGTCAGTGCTATTAATAATAAGGTGTTTCAATTGATGTCTGCAATCCAGCCGTTTCGGTAGATTATACTCTTATTGTATATACTCTGAGCATATGAGTACCTTGATGTACAGGTCAAACCAGAAGGGTCATATATAGCTGGAAGTTGAGATATGGCAACTAATTGACTGTCACTCTGGGAAAACAGAGGTGAATGCATGTGTGTAAGGTGTGGTCCTGGATTAGCTTGTGGAGTCTGCATAGGCTAGTCAAGGACAACTTTTTTGCCTTAATTGGATTTTTGGTAAGACAAGACTCCATTTAAAACAAAAAATACCATAAAACTGAAAAGTGTTGTCCCTGATTAGCCTTTGCAGACTGCACACGATAATCTGGGATGACACTTTAGGCACATGCATTTAGCCCAATTTTCTCACGAGGCTCATATTATCATTGAATCATATCCAGGTATGTTGACATTGGTGCTGCTGACCAGAGTAAACTGTCGGAGATGAAGGTGCCGCACCTCATGGCTTCTCCTAAAATGTAAGGCATTAACCATTCTGATTTGATAGTAAGGAAATGTGGGATTAACATAATGGTGTACTTGTCCATGGACCAGTACATTGCAAATGTTAACTTGTTTGCATGCTGCAAGAAAAAGTCACTTAAAGGTCTAATAAACAACTATAGATGCAGTATACACACGTTGTAGACTTTTAATTTCATTAAATTGATATAACAACATAATTTGTAATTGAAGGGACCTTTTCACAGATTTTGGCATGTATTGAAATTTGTCATTAAATGCTTTATATTGATAAATGTAAAGATTGGACCTAAAATCCCTTTGGACCCTTAACTGGGCTCGAACCACTGACCCCTGGAGTAAAAGTCTGTCACTTAGACCACTTGGCCATCTGTGCTCATACAATGAGTGATGTATTTTATAATTTATATAAGCAATCCTTGTAGTATCACAAAATATAACAACAACAACAGAACTCTCCAAATTATTCAATCGTTTCGTGTTGCAATGCTTTATAATTTTCAGGTTTTTCAATCGTCAAAAGATGCATTTAATCGATATTTTAAAGCATAGTAAATGTCCAGTATGACTGTTTTCTCACAAATATCAACGTAAATTTGTGAATCTGAAACTTTTTTTTTTAATTTTGTCAATTTACCAAAACATGAAAAGGCACCTTTAAAATGTTTTAGCATATGATTGTATGATACCATGCAACTTTGGCGTCATGTTCATACATGTACCTTGAATTATTACCTCTACATTGTCCTTGGACAAGAGGACATGAATACATGTAAATACCTGCATCTGACAATTTTGTGATGGGATTTCCATATCCCTGAAGTCTGCTCTAAAAAATTTAAAAGCAGTTTCCCCTGGGTTTTTTCCTCAGACATCAAACTTCTTTTGAATGTAAAAAACAACAAGAATACTAAATCTGCCGTGACAACTGGACAGTAGATTTGATTTTAGAAATATTACACAAAGTGAAAATGCCTAAATGCAACAAGCATAAAACCAGAACAGTCTGCAAGTAACTGCGAGTTCTGGTTTTATGCTGTTTGCTGGTCATGAGAACTAATTAAGGTTTTAAATATATTATTTGATTGTCTATGGGAATAAAAATAGGTAAAAATGCTTATCTTTGTGGTGAAGGGTTAACAGATAAAGGCATACCTTCATGTTTTAGTGGATTCAATTTCAGCCAGTCTCTAGAGGAGTACGTTAATGATGAATAGAGTGTGGAACCGCCAGAGGTCAGCCACGCCGTGTTAAAATTGTGCTTAATGCATGTGTGAAAGTATCGTCCCAGATTAGCCTGTGCAGTCTGCACAGGCTAATCAGGAATGACAATTTCCACTTGTGGGTAATTTTGCATGAAGTAGGTCTCTTCATAGCAAAAATCCAGTTAAGGCGGTAAGTGTTGTTCCTGATTAGCCTGTGCAAACAGCAAAGTCTAATCTGGGATGACACTTTCTGCACATGCATTAATCCCTGTTTATACAGAGCAATCCTCATGTATTTCTGCATTTCTTTACAGCGAGCCTCTAGGAGAGTATCCTGGTGACATATACGGTGTGGAAGAGCCAGAGGTCAGCAAGAGGTCCATGGATGTCTACATCCGCTACGTGCAGTGTGGCCTGGGAGGCGCCAGTGAGCCGTCTGCTGCCAACAAGGAGATCTATCGCAACTACATACGCCAGCTCTATATGTGATGTACCAGAATGGACCTACATAGGCCAGCTCTATATGTAATGTACCAGAAAGGACCTACATAGGCCAGCTCTATATGTAATGTACCAGAAAGGACCTACATAGGCCAGCTCTATATGTAATGAACCAGAAAGGACCTACATAGGCCAGCTCTATATGTGATGTACCAGAATGGACCTACATAGGCCAGCTCTATATGTAATGTACCAGAAAGGACCTATATTTGAGGGCTCTATTTTATCTGATGCACTACATGTAGAGTGGACCTACATACGCCAGCTCTATATCTGAGGTACCGAAATGGACCAAGCAACTGCATACGCCAATTTTTTCTGTGATGTTTCAGAATGGACCTTTTATTGACAGCTCTTAATTTAATGTACCAGAATGGACATAGTGTTACAAATGACATAGATTATCGATTTTAATTCACTCGTGATCATAAAAAACATTTATTTTCTATGATCACTCGTGAATTGAAATGGATTATCCACCGATTCCAACAAATTTTCTTTTTATTTTATGCCTTTTTTAACAGTTTTTATACATTGTTAAAGAGTTTAACTAAAGAATTTCGCTGCGATAATGACGTCATTTCGTCAAAGAAATGACGTCATTTCACAGTAGACAGTGAAAATTATCGATAATTTTCACTGATAATTTTCATTGTTTGAACAGTGAAATAATCAGTTTTAATTCACTGATATTTCCCTATAAACCACCGGAAAGCATAAAATAAAACTCAATAATACCTGAATGGATCTACATATGCCAGCTACAATCACAATGGACCTATGGGTACATACCCCAGCTCTTTATGTGATGAACCAGAATGTGTTTGTTGGAATATAACGACAGCTCTATATGTGATGAACCAGAATGTGTTTGTTGGAATATAACGACAGCTCTATATGTGATTGACCTTAAAGGACTTAGTGGTGCACATTTCAACTCTATATGCAAATGTGGATAGTTGTCATTCACTAAGAGCATCCAGTCTGTGTTATGTTATATATCAGGTTTTTAAGCACACCAGCATAAAAAAGTAAGTTATGTTTTATATGATGCATCATTAGTATTTACGATATTTGTTACAAGAAGATTGCCTTTATTTATTGAACTAATGTGAAACTAACACAAAATATGTGATATTCAAGTTTTCTCAGACATGTCTGACAATTTTCATGGTGTCTTAGGGTGCAATAAATCAATGCATGTGTGCGCTATGTATGTGCCATAATTGTTGATATCTAAATACTACTTTGTTGTTGACATTGAAATATTGACTGTAAATTATAAATTTAAAATAAAATGAGTGCAAAATGTGTTATACTCAATATGATTAAGACTAATGTCATGTTCAGTCACTCTGGTTTACAATCAATGGGTTTCATTTTTAATAAGCTCCCTTGCTGATACATGAATATCAATGGGAACAGAATGAGAATGAAGTAGAAATACATCATTGCAATTGTAATATTTAATTGACTACCTATAATGATTTAATGGGACATCACATATTATTCCAATTATTAAGATAATAAATTCAATTTTAACAGTAAAGTCTGCAAATACCACTTCAGAGGCTGTAAAATATACTCTTATGCGCCAAAAACTACATCATCTTCACAATACATATATGTGTAAACAAGAACATTGTTAAGTAAAACATTTCAAAGGAGTGTCTACAATGGGATGCTGTGACCTCAAGGTCAAAAGTCAGTAAAGAAAATACTAGTAAAAGGTTCTATGAATATAATAAGCTATCAGTTCAACATAAATACAGTTGCTTTATTATTTTATAAATTTTGAATTTTACCCCTAACAAGGTTGGTTTGTAGGTTGGTTTGCATAAAATGTTATACGTGTTTGGAGCTCACGGTGCCGGGTCAATGGGGTTCACAGGGGTTTACACACGGGCTGACATAATGTAAACACACCATAAAGAACTTTTATTTTGAATTATATATATATATTATATCTCAAGTTATTTAAATACATTTACAAAAATCTGTAGTACATAAAAGACAGTCTTTCCTGCATTTTGTGTGGATATCTAAAGATTAAAGAATAAATAATTGAAAAAATTTGATTTTGTTGCCAAAATTTCACGTTGCGTGCAGCATAACAGTGAACATGAATGCGTGCAACATTGAACACAGGTTTATTACACAAAGTAATTCTGATGTCTTTCATATTGCCATAAGTAGTGTAAAAAACTGTCATTTATGGACTAGTTGAAATTCTTAAGAAAAATTGTTTGAAAAAGTTATTTGAAGAAAAGCACCACATACTGGTGTGTTTACATCCATTAACGTTCAATT
The DNA here is from genome assembly GCF_020536995.1 of Dreissena polymorpha. NCBI lineage: Eukaryota > Metazoa > Mollusca > Bivalvia > Myida > Dreissenidae > Dreissena > Dreissena polymorpha. The sequence goes on along the minus strand of NC_068366.1, from coordinate 63,837,991 downwards.
GTGAACCCCACAAAGTCACGTGATCCTGCACCCTGAGCTAAGTACTTTTACATTTCTGATGCAATTAAAAAATAAACTTGAAATATATAAACACCATAAAATATAGATGTGCAAGACTCTTTTTGTTCATTATAAGAGATCCGCACATTCTTTGCCCTTGAACATTGCTTTTTTTCATAGCAGAAGATTAAATGCTCTTAAGTTTGTAGAGCAAGCTACTTACACATTTTTCAAGCGATTAAGCTGAAACTTTTAATATATTCTCAATGTGAAGTGTAGATGTGCAAGACATAAATAACACACAAGTAATCCTTTCATTTTCGTATAATGTGGCTTTAAACTTAGCCATGGGCATGGCTGCTATGCTTCTGACAATAGAGCTGTGGCGGTTATTCATGTTTGTGACAAAAGCTCGTGTTAGTTATGTTTTATCATTCATTCTGCTTACATTTGAAGCATTTTACACTTACTGCACTGAAAACATTTGTGCCCAGCCCGTTTCCTATCCAATTGATACATCTGGCACAATGGCGGTTCGATGTATGTGTATGAGCCTCGCTCTGCTAAAATGGGGACTACACTTTCTGCCTAGACAAGCTTTTGCTTAGAAGAAATTTCTTTTAAACTAAAAATACCATTTATGTGGAAAGTGTTGCTCCTGATTATTCTGTGCTGAATACATGGGTTAATCTGGGACGACACTTTATGCTCATGCATTAAGCCCCATTTTCCTAGTAATAAAGCCTTTGCAGACTGTAATGAGTCTTGCATGTGCCCCACTGCTTGATATCGATGAACAATTACATCAGGGCATTTGAAAATCTCTTGATGTATAGTAGAATCCTAACATAACAAGGCATATTTAATCAAAATTTGTAACAGTTGACGTTAGTGTGTGACCTTGACCTAGAGACCTGAGTATTACTTGTGACACACAGTCAGATAAAGAACAATTGTAGAAAATTATTAAAGAATCCCTTAGTGCATATTGAAGTTACAGCTAAATTATGAATAACTCATCAAAGTTGTGATCTTTGACCTCAATGTGTGACATTGACCTTTCCTCTAGGTTAATGGGTCTTGCATGTGACTCAGCCCTAGATAAACTCCTTTATTGACAAAAGGTTTGCGTAGCAATTTGTCGTACATCATCCTCTTTTCCATATATAAACTCATACCAAGTTTCAATGAAATCTGCGCAAGCACTTAAAGTTTTGGCTCCATACACACACGTTTGCTTATTTTCAATTTAAAAAGTGGGACATCTTCCGTAATTTGCAAATGGATTGAGGCGGCTTTTACGTGCATCATACTGTTATTCACATATACACTCAAACCAAGTTTCAATGAAAACGGCCCAAGTAGTAGTAGTCCGAGAAATGACTACAGACGGACGGACAAAAGTGTGTTTATTTTCAAGTTAAAAAATAGGCCATAACTCAGTTATTTGCAAATGGATTGCGACTGCATTTGATATGCATCATCATTTTATCCATACACTCATTCCAAGTTTCAATGAAATCGGTCCGAGATATGGCTCCGGACACACAAGTGTTCCAGACGGACGGAAAACGTCATTACAATATCCCTCCGCCTACGGATTGATTGTAACTTTATTATTCATTAGGAAATCTTAAAACAACACCCAATAAGTAATCTCAATTTTGAGCTAGCGTGCGCACATGATCCCCTAGCTCAACCGTCAACGAAACACTTCCGACATAAAAGGTCAATTTAAGCATGATATAGCTTGAATATCATGGTAATTTGTTAAAATTGTTCTATAAATAGATACGTCCATTTCGACAAACGTGATTATTTTTAAGTTTAAAGGCGCAAAAAAGAATGATTTCTACCTTGTAACCACCAGATATATTCTGTTTGGCAAAGATAAAATTAAATATATAGCCTAGTTTGCAAGTAATTTATTATTTATCAAACGGTACCGCTTTTAAAACCGAAAGTAGGATTTCTAGACGTATACGTCCATTTTGACAAACTCGATTATTTTCAAGTTTTTTAGTGCAAAAAATACGGATTTTTATCTTGTAACCACCATATATATTCTTATTGGCATAGATATAGTATGTTTTTTCTTATTTATGCTTAAATTTACTATGCCAAGGTGTGTGGTTTAACGAAATTAATAGTTGAGTTTCAGTTTGTGAAGTAGAATCATCCATATCACGACCATGAATCAGCAAAGCTGTTCGACATGAGTGATTTTGTCTGAAGCAAAGTGAAATAAATGTACATTAATCTACCATTCTTTAAAAAATGCATTTAATTGATTAGAAACAGGTCGTTCTATTTATTTAGACAGTGAATGTATTACAGAAATTGGTCATACTTCGTTTGGATTATATCTATCCCCACCTTTGTGAACTGTTAGACAATTGGATATTTTTAGTAAGGCTGGAAATATACCGGTTTCAATCGAGTTATTGATTAAAGTAGCTAACGTTTGTGCACTTTCATCTATTTTAGAATATTAAATCAGGCATGGCGAAATTAGAAAAAATCTGCCGGTCATCCGGACAGGCATTTGAGAAAATGTGCCGGTCCGGAGAAAATTTAGCCGGACCGAAAAACAACAACAACATAACTAGAAAATTCAAAGATGGCAGCGATCACATCTTGATCTCTTTATACCATATTTTAATGTCCTTATCCTACTCGAAAAAATATGTCAAAGCTATCAGATCTTTTTTGTTAGAACGCAGTTGCCGATTTGCAACCGAGTTTAAAGTAGTTGTTGTGTAACCAGTTGGATTTGCTTATTGTACGTAACAAACCTACAGCAAACATCAAAACAACGAGCGATTTCATTTTCATGATGTAGTAAGCGGTTTGCTCTTCGAATTTTCAACTTGAAAAAAAATTGATTTGTTTGCAATCATTTCACATTTTGCCGGTCACCAGGACCGACATTCTTGTTAAACCTGCCGGACCAAATGGAAATCTGCCGGTCAGGACCGGCGGACCGGCAATTTCGCCAAGCCTAATATAAGGTCCTGTACTGTTTATACCGCCACTTGTATGTATGTTAAGATTATCAATTAGTGTACAAACAAATAGCGTTATATAATACATAGCTTACTATATATAGTAACAAATTTGTACAGTTGTTCATGCCATTACACCATTGCGGGTCATCATAATATTCGGCCCTAGGGCCGATTATTTATATTCGGCCCTCAGAATGTGTGCGCGTGACGTTCAACTGGAAAAAATGGCGTCCACATCCAGTCTTAGCCATAAAAAGTAAAACATCTAGGTTATTGTTTTACTCACCAAAGTTGTGTAATAACCATTTTTATTTCGTAAAGTTTAATTTGCTTCCATGACGAGTTTAAAACTATGGACATATTTCTTCATCGCCATCCACCTTTTCCATTTTAAAAAACTGGATGTAAGCAGGCAATTCTTTGTGGATAGACATTCTTTGAACGACTGACAAAGGAACAACTTATTCATCAAAGAAATTACCCTTTTAATTCCTTCGAACAGTTTAAAAAACAATTCACTTTATGATTTACACTTTTCTTAAATTTATCCATCAATTATTCAACAAAACATCGCGTTATTCGACATTTTAACGAAATCGAAAATGCAGTCCCACCAGTTTCATTCCAGTTTTATATCCCAACACTGTTATTCACATTCATAATATAATTTAATATTATAATAATCCATCGTAAACACACACACTAATCGTTCAATGCTTAGCAAATATTTAACTGTTAAATAAAAACACTCTTAGTCCGATTTGTTGTTGTCCTTAATCCAAAGCGTCTAGCTAGTTTCGTCATTTTAATTACGTCACATGAGATACTTCATAAATTACGTAATCAATTCAAAGAAAATATAAGTACGGAAAGCTGGTTCTTCATAAATTTTAGTAAGGACCAAAATAGTATGATTTTATGACTCAAAACATGTGCCCATCTATAATTTAGTATAAAAGTAAGATATATATTATAGACGTTAATACACGGCTGAGCCGGGCCGGGCAGTGATAATCGGGCTGTTATGCTCCCTGCGGGCCGATTATCACTACCCGGCCCGGCTGAGCCGTGTATTATCCTCTAAATATTCAATCTGGAACTCGCAGTGACTCTATAAAATATTGTCATTAAGGAGACTGTTTAAACATTTAAATAATAATCTTTCTTATATTTGGGTTTCTTAATTATTTTATTAGTATTAACATAGGCGGCTCCCAGGGGGCGGCGGCGGACGCGGCGTACGCCTCTCCCCCCCCCCCCTAAAATATCCAAAGTAAAGTCAATTCATTTGTTGTTTACACTTAACTAGATCTAAATCACTATTTAAACTTATCAAAGCCTTCAAAATCATTAAAATCGTAGAGCTTCCGGGGGGGGGGGCCTGGACCCCCAAACTATAAACTATGCACTTTTTTGGCATTATAAGAAGGTACTTTGATGAAAGTATATACGGCGTGACATGCTCGAGAAGTGGTTGTCAAAGCCTTCAAAATCATTAAAATCGTGAAGCTTCCGAAGCCCCTTTAGACCCCCTAAACGATAAACTATGCATTTTTTGGCATTATAAGAAGGTACTTTGATGGAAGTATATAAGGCGTGACATGCTCGAGATGGGGTTGTCAAAGCCTTCAAATCACTAAATCGTGGAGCTTACGGGGGGCATCGCCCCCTGGACCCCTAGCAGAGGTTTGCCCTGCACCCGCCAGGGCCCTAGCGGCCCCCTTGACCCCAGCAAATCTTTCAATATCCCGCTCCCCCCTAACCAGAAAA